>NC_056725.1:1779644320-1779696820 GCF_019279795.1 Protopterus annectens | reverse complement strand
GTGAAAAACCGTATCAATTATTGGGTAGATCTAGCAAATCTGCAATGTTCTGAACCAGTATATCTTGACTGCATGTAGAAGATCCTTGGATTTGAACTGGTCAGTCCCAGAAAAAGTGTCTTCTGTAGCAGAGTCATTATTGTTCTGAAAAAAGTATATTTTCCCTCATTTATGTAGTTATTATTGTAGAACAATGTTTACTTATCTGTACAAACACTACATCTGACCTTCTTCACTTTTAAATTTTGAAGATCAGATACAATATCCCATGTGTACGTAAGATTTGATGTTTGTTTCCATTTACTGAGCAATTATGTGGGGATCAACTGTTTCTTGAAACTTGAATTCTTGTGTTCCCATGACAGCCTCTTTGCGGTAATCACCTTTGTCCTTCCACTCATAACAAATTAAGTACTGAGTTCCCCGCTCATCATATGATCATAAATTAGTTCAAATGGTGAAAAAATCTGTGAATTCTTGTGGTTGTTCCCTGTATGTACAGAGGAGATGCTGCAGATAGTTGTCCCACCCCTACTTAAACTTGTCTGTGAATCCTTAGTGAATATTTTCAGCACATTGTTAAGAGTAATAAATCTGTCCATCAAACCATTTGTTTATGGGTTTTAAGATGTAAATTTTAGGTACTTTATACCACACTAATTTCAAAACAGGTCAGCAGCTCTGACATAAAGTTAGCCCCTTTTCTGCCATTATTTCATTTGGAAAACCTACTCTGCAGAGCATTTGCCACCATTTCAGGTTCAGCAGAGGACAAGGGCACTGTCCAGAGTACCTAACAGCATAATATACAACCACCAAGATATACCCCTTACCATAGTTAAGAATGTAGAACCATAGTTAGCTCATTTGGTACACTGTGCAGTTCCTTTAACTGGCACCGCTTTCAATTTTGAGTTAAGTAGAAGAAAAATCTTCTTAAAGAAAACCAAAGACATAAAAAAATCTCTTCTGTGGCTGAAGCAGATTCCTAAAGTTACATTACCAGGCAGCCATGACTGAAAATGCAGCACTGTCATTAATGTTTGAATCTGTGACATGTTTGTAACTTCAGAAATCAATGTTGTTACTGCACCCCCCACACCATCAGCAGCTGCTAATCGCACTCCCTGACAGTTTGTGCCTGGGGCAGACATCCTTTAACCGCATGCTAGTGGTGGCTCTGGTGCTTGGGACAGTAACGGGCATCACAAATGCCATGACTATCCTCTGAAACAATTTTTCAATAATTGGCAAAGTCACCAAAACTGTTGTACCTTTGTCTCCTGTCTTTCCCCTTCCCAACATTTTGGCACTACTCATAAGACTTGTACTACCCTGCAATGTTTATTTCAAAAACTGGCCAGCACAAATTTTTCATAAACCTCCTCTTTATTTGCCTTATTCTTAGAAGTAAAGAAAAAGGACCATCATGGGATAGTTCCAGAAATGCCCAATTGTAGGCCTCTGGGACTACTCACAGCTGTTTTGCTCTTCTCTTTTGCTCCCATCCATTCTCTGCATGCTAGGCCTGTGTACTCCCTCTTCTTGTCAAAGTCTGAAACCTTCTTATTACCCCCCTCAAATTTTGGCAGGTGCATTCTGACATCTATGCCTGTCACAACTCTTTCTTTATGATTCTCTCTAATTCCTCTTCCATTGGAAGTTTAGTATCCTTTGACAACTGTAACTTAGAGATAGGCTACTGTTACTAACTATAATTTCCTCTGAAGTAGTCCCCTTCAGAAGAAATCCGTGCCTTTTGACATCTGTCACATAAATTCAGACTTGATGCTATTACCCAGATACTCTCCTGAATGAACCACTTTAACAGACTCCACCAGAGGTGTGGACACTGTCTGGTTCTCCCACCTTATGGTTTCCCAGGTGCTTCTGTCCATGGCCAGATTTGAGGAGCTGCATGTGCTCAAGGCACTGTGCCATTGATTCCTATTAAAACATCTGTCAGGATATTGGCAAAGAATGATATCTCCTCATCTCCTTATCCTCTTTCCAGTCCAAATAAACCATTGCCATTGTCACCTGAAAATGTGTCCTTCCTCTGAGTGAACTGTTCAGGCCAGTAATGCTTCTGCCTAACAACTGCAAGTTTAACCATATTTTTATCTAATACAGTTTTCTTATCTTTTAACAGGATAGGGTATAGACTTTTGTGATAATTTGGGTCAACTACATTTTCAAGACAACCCACCATAACTGTGATTCTAACTCTTTCAGCTCCCTTAGGTGCTGTGGGCATTTAGACTACATGTCCCACTCGATTACATTGCAAACATCTAACTCCAGGACCCAGATATCTACTGGAACCATTGACTTCTCTCTTTGTCTGTGGAAACTGATATGATGGTTGAAACTGTTCCCCTCAGGTTCCCTTATAGCCATATGCAGTACATAATCTCCTTGTACACAGTTGCCCACTGCTTGCTTAATAATGATCACTCTTTCTACCAATCTCTCCAAATGAGGCATATTCTCCCTCAGTTATCCCTATTTTCATAGCTTCATGGATAGAGAAGCATAGCAGAGCAAATAATTCCTTAAACAGAAGGTCTGCTAGCTACTTAGCCACTAATGAAAATAAGTGCTTATTTCAAGAAAGACATTAATGACAATATTTTATAATTTTCTTCTGTGATCTCCATAATTTATTCCTCAGGTTTCAGCTGTAAGCTTAAAACACTCCAAATTGGCACACTTTACTTTATATAGTCAATACAGTCAACATCTGACATGTTACAAATACCACACACACCTTTGCACATAAGTAAAGGAGTTAGAAAAAATGATCAAGTCGCTTTGATCAGACTGGTGTTGATTTCACGATGCACATGCTTCAGCTATCGAAGTTATCTTCTTCTTTACACTGAATGAAGAGATGATAAAATCATCAATAAATGGAGCTGGGTCTGAATTTATCATCAAATCTTGTTGAGTACCTTTATGTGGTGGACCCTGTTTTCATAAAATCTCACCAGAATGATACTGTTATATGGACTGAATCTTATATAGCATATATCATAGAGAGGGGTAGGTTAAAAAATAAAAAAGACGGCTGGGTTTAAAAGTCCCGGGATAAAAAGGGCCTAATCCTGGTGTGTCCACTGGTGCCAGGACTGGAAAAAATGGTAGTGTAGAATCTTCAAGACACATAAACATTCCTACAATGGGGTTAGGCCAGGCTCAGGGGGAGGAGAGCCCCCCTTTTTGTAGACGGAAGCAGTAGTGCACAAAATCACAAAAACTGACAGGCCAAAAAGAACCATAAAAATGATAGAGTAGATTACTGAGGATAAGGAGATTAGTAAGGTAGAAGTTAAATAAATAGAAACTGAAGTTATGGAGTACTGTGAAGCAAATGATTTAATGTAGAAAATCCAACAAAGGTAAATTCAGACCTTTTGGAAGAATAAGTGCCCAATTTAAGGATTTGAGGGTAAGAAGGTGAGTTTGGCAGGAGAAACAGGTGGACTGGGTGACATCTGACGAAGAGATATGAACATGGGAAAGAAAAAGAAATTTGATATGGTGCAATATTTATGGAAAGAGAAAGCAAAACTAATCAATACAAAAAAGCAGCACCAAAGATATTTGAATAGAAATACAGGCAAAGGCACCTGGGTATGGAAAATTTCATGATACTAAAAGTAAGAATACAAAGGAGGAAAGTAGAAGCAAAGGATTAATAATGAAGAAGTTAAAGAAATAGAAAGTGAATTTATGGATTACTTTCAAAATTCAGGATTTAGTGTAGACACGCCAACAAAGGTAATATCACAACATGATTGAACAATGTGTCTCCAAAAAAAAGCAGGTGGATTGGGAAGCATCTGATTACTTGGCACATGAAGATGCTCTGGAGCCTCCAGTGGAAACCAGTACAAAAGTTCAGTTGGAGTTGTACACCAAGGGGAACAGGAAATAGTGGTGGCAACTCTGACACAGTCAATGTTGTGGAGTGAAAGGCTAGTGAGCTCCCGTATGAAGGAGCAGCAGATGAAGCAGGATGCATACAAAGAGGATATGTCACAATAAGATGTTCTGCAACTTCCTGCAGAATGCCCAAGGGAAACACAGAGCAAAAAATATATGCTCAGTTAAGGAGAAAATGATCTAAGGGACAAGCTGCATGATTTAACAGAGATGAATAGACATAGCAAGATCGATGAAAGAAATAGATTACAGAAAGCAAATAGACCCAAACTAATTGACTAATTAACTTATTAAACTAAGTAACAACCTATTACTGATGGATTTACTGCACATCAACAAGTCAAATATCATCATAAATACTGGGTCTAGGGATCTAAACTTTGTTTGCAACATCAACGGAATGGTTGAGAAGCAAAGCTATATTTTGCAGAAGATACCACTGCTCTGAAACAGACTCCTCATTCACATAAAATAAAGTTCGTCCTTGTCCACGTTAAAGCACAACTTAGCTTGATGGAAAGAGGAAACAGAACACTTACTCCAAGACTGCCCCTGCACTACTACTAATAGACAGAGGCAGCTCCTAGAAACGTTATCCCATGCATGGGTCCCTAAAATTATGTATGGTATGACCGCACTAATTCTTATTAGGGGTAATATATAATTGTCAACCATGGGATGGGCAAGCCTAGTCCATTTCCAAATGGAATTGGTTATTTTGAGCACAAAAAAGGGAAACTGGCTAGACTTAAAATGGCCCACAAGGGCAGCTAACCTAGTACTAACTTATGAGCAGATGAACACTGTAATCAAGATTATTAAGAGAAATTCACATGATATAACAGAAGTAAATAGGATATATCATTCTGCAGCTAAACTGTAGATAAAGCCTTACCCCAAAAATAAAGAGAAATAAAGCAATGGAAGGGAAGAAATAAAATGACACCATGGTAAGCATCGAATAGAGAAACTATAAAGCAATTAAGACAAGAAGTGTCACAGGTAGAAAAATATAGAAGAGGGAACAGATCAACAAAAATACTTAGAAAGATAGATATGGTAAAATCAATGCATAGTATCAAAACAGTTGAGGACCTATAATACACTAATGCAAATAATAAACTAAAGATACCAGCACAGGCAGAACAACTTAGATAATATGCAGATAAATATAAAGGAAAAATACAAAATAAGCAATTCAATGATGACCTAGAAAAGTTTTATAAAGGAATGGGAAACACAGCAAGAGCAATGGAAACACAACCAAAAAAGAAGAAATAGACACGTTTGAGAGGAATATTTATTAATATCCAATGGAACATAACAAAGATGCTGGTGGAGAGAAAAATAAAAAGAAACATTAAGGAATTCATATGTACAGGATATGAAATGAGATGAAGTAACAATTAGAGAAAATGAAACAAAATTAAGAAAAGTTCCTAAATAGAAAAACCCCAGACCCATATGCAGTGTGACTTCCCTCCTCTGGGCCAGCAATCAAAAAGCCTCAGTCCTCACTACTGACACCGGTGGGGAATGTTATTTAAAACAAAGATAGATATGCACCGTATTTTCAGATGCAGCTCTCTGCACCAAGCACAATTTTCCTTAAAAGCACACAGGGAGCAGACTCCAGTCCTAGAGCTGGGTTCCCCTCTCCAGACCTCAAATAAGACTCCGCCTTTCTCACTACAGAAATCAGTGCTCTGTGTCCCTGTTCCAAGTGGCTGAAGCACACACTCTTTCAGGTTTGATTTTCACACACACACACACGCACACACGCACACACACACACACACACACACACACACACACACACACACACACACACACACACACACACACACACACACGCACACACACCTGGAAAAGGCTGACACAGATTTCTCAGCTCTGCCATCTCCACCCAGACTATAAGGTAGATTTACTGTCACCAGTCAACTACTTTACGGCTCTTACTAGGGTACCCAGTTACTCTTAGTAAAATTAATACTTATACAAATGGCGTCTGGTTTGTTTTCCATTTCAGCTTGAAACCAAGTGGCAAGACTTTCAGGAGAATGAATCCATAGTGCCACCTCAAATAAATGCAATTACTCTCAAAGGTTAAAATATTTTCTAAAAGAATAATAAATACAATAGAAAACATGAAAATACTGAATATATATTTATAATTACACCAGAGTTTCAATTTACTAGAAATATAAAAGACAACACAGATGGGAAGGATACAAAAAAACAATATTTAACTAGTCTCACTTTATTTTCCTAACTGACTGAAAAATTGCTGTTCCCTACTTACTTGCTAGAGCAAAGCAAGACAACGTGGATGAGTGTCATGTGTCAGTTCCAGTAATAGAGTGCTGAGTGTCACTATCACATCTTTCACTAATATCTAAATACAATTTCAGTGCTGGCTACAGGATGACATCACATCTGGTCACCTGATTCTGTGGTTCCCACACTACCCCCTCACTGGAAATTGAGCCAGGTTCTAGCACAGATGTGTCACAATACACACCCAGAACCATGCTAACACTTCTTCCAGCATCTGGAGACTGTAAAACAATTCCAATACTTTCATCCTTCTGCAGAGACTAACCAGCCATTCTCTGGCACCTCAGGGTAGTAATTAGTTCACCACTAAGGACAATAAGAGCAGGATCCCAGCCCAGACATTGCGTCTCTAACTGCATTCTAGCTTGTGATATACAATCTTTATGGCCTAAATCAAGTCATTTAATTTCAGGCTATTTTTCTTAAAGTTAGCTCGTCTGAGCTTAACTCCTTCCCTTCCAACATCCTCTATTAACATATATGCATTTCATCAGTTACAGTTCAGTCTGACATACATGTATATTTCTTTTCTGTCCAGCAGAACCCACTATTGATACATTTTTAACAGAAGCAACTTTAAAAATACATTTTTAACCCAAGAATATGTTCAAATCAGTTTGGTAGTCAAATGACATAAAATTATTTACAAAACTCCAGCTAGTTATGCTGGCATATGTTATACATGTACTATCCTACTCTGTCTGGCATAGCTGGCACTATGTCACATCATCACATGCAGTACCTAACTCTGGCCTAAAACTATTAACATTTTTACACAAAGTTTTAGCCCTGAGTAAGAATTACTTATATGCACATCCTGATCAGACATTAACCTGTTTAACACCTGGAAAACGGATGCTCCTCCTTAAGAGTCAATCTGTAAGCCATCCAAAAAACTATAGATCAATAACTTGCTTTCCAAAGATGTACAAAGTATATACTGGAACTGATGCAGATGACGTTTATAGTCATTTAGAACAAAAAAAAAATCAAGTCATGGCAAAAGAATAAAAGAGTAACAAAAGAAAGATCTTTGTGACTAAATAAAGCCATAATAGAGAATTGTAAAAAGGGGAAGACTATACGTATGGCATGGATATATTACGAAAAAGCATTTGACAGCATCCTGCATTCATGGATAAAGGAGTGCTTACACATACATAAGATACATCCTACATTGATCAGTTACATTACAGCGACCATGAAACAGTGTCAAAACACTTTACAGTTAAGCCATGACAAAGGGCAAATTATTAACCAAAGGACAACAATTCAAGGCGTATATTCCAGGGTGATCCTTTGCCACCATTACTGTTTTGTCTTACCCTTAATCCATTAAGCTGGTTACTTAACAGATTAGGTCATGATTACAATTTGGCTTCTCATCTGCTTTTTGTGGATGACTTAAACCTGTACAGTTTCATTACATGAGGAGTTGAATACATAGCTGAAACTGGTTAAAACTTTCTCAGATGATATGAGAATGTAATTTGATCTTGATAAATGTGCAAACACAACATTTAAATCAAGAAAGTTCCAGTACCAAGAAAGTATCAGTTCTGGGCTGGAACATGATATAAAGGAACTTGAGCAGGAGGTAGTGCATGAATATTTGGGAACTGATGAAGAATTAGCAATAAAACATGAACAAATACAAATAAAAATAAGGAAGGAATACTTTAAAAGAATAAAACTAATATTGAAAACAGCCTTGACCATTATAAACCAATTTTCCCTTCCCATTCTAAATGATTGACTGGCCCCAAAAGGTATTGTATCAGTTGGACAATAATTCAAGAAAAGTCCTTCGATATATATATATATATATATATATATATATATATATATATATATATATACATATAAGACACAGTGTTTGTTTGTTTGCGTCTTTTGGCTTTTCCCGGTTAGGGGTCGCCACAGCAGAACTCCGGTCTGCTAATGATTGGCAGTTGATTTTTTATGTACCGACTTGCCAGGCCTGACGCACAACCTTCAACGAAGGTACGCCCATTCACGCATGTGTCCACGCAGAAGACGCTCTAGCTGAGAATCGAACCGGACAGCGTCTTACTGTGAGGCGACAACGCTACCGCAGCACCACCACAGCGGGTCATAAAAGACTCAGTGTGTTTACCAAAATTATATATTCCTCATTTGGAAGGAGGTATGGGCCTCGGCAATAATGGAGAACACTGGACTACAGTAATGTGTTTGCACCCTGCTTTGAATGCTACAGCATTAGCACACTTTGATGTCTGCTCACAGTTGCTATAACAAGCTAAACCTTATCACAAACAGTATTTTATAAAAATTCCCATCAGAAAAAAACAGCAAAGAAGTTTAAAAAAATTAGTGAGATGTTAATTGATCCTTCACTTGAAATGCTAATATAAGCATTTCTATGGCAGTCTTTTTCTGTTGAGTGACCCTGATTTTTGTCCTGTCCCTCATAAAATGTTTGATTTTCTGGTATACCACTGAAAATTACAGTTAGTCAATGTCAGACATTAGAGCTTTCTAGTTCAGAAACTGTGAGTTGATTGCAAAGCCTGTTGTACTATTGACTTTTAATGTCTGTAATTTTGTCTTCTGTTTTTGACTTGTCTCTCCTGAAATATTTGATTTTCTGGGAAATAACCAAAGCTTCCCAAGTGTTATGTTGGTGTTCGTAGTGACACAGGCAATACTGACATCTTCATTCTTGAATGTGAATTACACATGGTCTAGTGTTCTCCATTATCACCTGGGCCTCCTCAAAATTGATTATTTGTACAGATCTGCAGATGTGGGACTGCATATATTCCTGTTGATCTCATTTGATACAAACATAGTGAAACTTTTAAAGCATGAGGAAAGGAAGTCTAAGATTACCTCTCTCCTTAGTTTAGCAGAAGCACTCCAGTTTCAAGCTGAAATGGAAAACAAACCAGAAGCAGACAAAAATCAAACAGCAAAATAAAGAATATAAGGACATAAAGGGAAGTAAACAGTGTAGGAAGAAATAGCCAGGGAATTGCTATAGCTAGGCTTGCATTGGCCCTAGGGCCGATAGCCTAGTACCAACCTATGAACCTATGACAAGGATCAGATTATAAGGAAAGAAATGTGGAAAAGGCATAAATATTGTGGCAAGCACGAAATTCTCTTGTAACAACTTTATATTGATCAGTATTTGACATAGGAATGGTTAAGGAGACATGATCTGAAATCAAAGGATGAAAAGATAATGGCAGCCCAGGATAAAGGACAACATGCACATTGGTTTACAAAGGCCATTGAGCATGTGGGAGAAATGGACAACTATAGGGTCGGTAAGAAAGAATTGGAAACAGTCACACACATTGTTGCTGGGTGTGATACACTCATGACAGAGGGTCTGCACATTGAAAGGCACAATAATATGGCAATAATGTTGTACTGGGGATTGTGCATATGCTACAATATAGAAGTATCTGAGAAGCGTTGGAAACATGAACCACAAAACATTACAGAGAATAATGAAATGTACATCATAAGAGACCACCCATTACAAATAGTTGAAAAAATAGATGCAAGAAAACCAGATGTAGTAGTCCATGAAAAAAGACAAAAATAGCATTGATTATTGTAACTGCTACATCTAGTGATTACAGTGTCTTATGTACAGAGAGACACAAAGGCATAAAACATAAGGATTTGCAGGCAGAAACAAGAGCAGTATGGAAGAAAGATACCAAGACAGTTCCAAAAGTAGCAGGAACATTAGGTCTAATAAAAATAATCTGCAGTCATACTTAGATATGCTACAAATACATGTAACTCTGCATGAACTGTATACTGAGTCAGTTCTAGGCACATTGCAGGTTTAAAGATTGAAACAATACTAACTTTGTGAACTTTAATTATACCCTGACTTAGCAATATGATCCATTCTCATCATGACATTAGAAATCCAAAAGACCTAGAGAAAATAAACTAAAATAAATCTTCAGCATGGACTTTGGCACATCGGGTGAGTTTCCTCTACTAATTATATTTGTTTGGCAAAGGATTAATAGTCCTTTTACACTCATTTCCCTTTCTTTATGCTTCTTTAATTTCAAGTCCAATGGCCAGTTCACACTGACGTTCCTCCCTTCTATGCCTTTATGCTGGTGCTGTTTTCAGTCCCTTTGTCACCCATGCTGTTCCTTCTTCTCCTGTTATGCAACATTAAGCTGTTTCATTCTCTCTCTCAACTGCTTCCAGGAATTTAACCTTCATCTCAGCTTGTAGCTAGTTTAATGCTAACTGCATTTTAAAGATGTCTGGGACACATTGGGTGTTCCTTTAGATGCATGCTGCACAACTACAATTACTACCAGGTTTTATCAACATCCAAAGGACTAAAGGTTGAATGCACAAGGTGACATTTAAATCCTCTTTATTCATATTGTTGTGTGGTAGTTCTTCTGATTTGCAACTCTTGACCAGTGGTAGTACTAGCATTTGGAATATTCCTTACAGCTCATCTTGCAAGTGTCTTAACTATGACTAAGAAATAGAATGACTGATGTCCAATATGTACTGTTGTATGCTTTACTCTGCAGCTACAAGAGAGCGTACAATTTTTGGTGACAAGACTGCTTTACTTTGGTTACAAAACACCCATGCCTCAGCCAAACAACATGATGGTTAGCAGGGGATGTAGAGCTTAAATCTGCACCACCACCACACACATGTGTACAAGAATGTGATTTTCTTTTAGATCTTATGACAACTTAGCTCTACTGTTGCAGGTTATTACCAACACTTGTCATGTGATGTACAGCATCAGCTGCAGGGGTTACAATCACTAAATCCTGAAGATTTCACTGATCTTTGTCAGAGCCAAGTACCAACAGTAACTGTGACCTAACCAATTTAGTTTTCATACATATACATACCCACACTATTTCCTTGGAGGGACTATTGATAACTCTTCAGAGACAGTCCCCCCTACCGTCATTCTCAGTTCACTGCCAGCCATCACACTGCTAATCTGATGTCAAGGCCTCAGTTACTGAGCAGTTTTTTAATGAGTTAACCAACATTATGTTATGCTAGTCATTGCCCAAAGACACTCTCCCTCTTCAAAAGAATGGATTGCGACACTTGCGTTAGTGTCACTCCAGTTCTTTGAGGATACCCTTCACAAGAAAAACAGGGAGCGAGTCATCATCCTTGCAAATGAGAAAATGAAAACTGTTTTTATTTACAAGACCTGATTTTGTATACAAGTTTGTGAATACAAATAGTGAAGACTCCGATTTATATTTCTATCAATGTAGCTAAATTACTGAAAATCCCAGTTTTGTTTAACTGCTAAAGTCTATAGACTCCAACGGCGGGAGTAGACTTCTACAGGAAAGATTCTGCAAATAACAATGCATGTTGTATACATGCCATAGAGACTTGTTACCTTCAGTCTTTAAACTGTGGATTCTCAAACCTTGGACTATGGTTCTTCCCATATCACAGAGCACAACAAAATATGACTTCCTTAAAAATTATAACAGTTTCCAAAACGTACTGTCACTGTGACCTATATTGAATAGAGTTAAGTGCTTCAGTAGAGTACTTTCATATTAAAGTTTACCAAATACAGCATCAGAGGAGTTGTTGTCATAATAGGTGTAATGTATAAGTTCAAGCATGCTGTCATGAGTCCAGTAAAATATGAAGCATTGCTGTGATAATATCCTACGTAACTAACATGTAGATGAGCTGTTCTTTGATAGTATATGCAGCAGGTGGTACAGGGAACTGCATGGAACATAATATAGTGCTGGATGACCTCTACATACCAGCAGGTACAAAGTGCAGCATCAGACAGTCAGGCACTGTGCTGCCCAACTGTCAGGTCCAGTGAGTATGAAAGAAATTAAATACCCATAATGCATGTAGTTGATGTTACTTAGGAAGTCTGTTAAATGATTCAGAGCAGTGCAAAACACATTTTACTTCTTGTTTTGTAAAAGTAATCATCAACCAAAGGAAGGAATACTAGACAGGAAATTCAGACATGCACTTCCTATTACATGTTAAGTGACATAATGGCATCCCCGTCAGCACTAGTTTCTCTTACATAAAAAAGAGAGCCAGCATAGGTGTTGAATGCCCTGAAACCCTGTACTGAATAATATTATTATCAAGGAGTGAAAGAAAAAAGTATAATGTAAATTTTAGGTGAAAATATGCATCAAAGCAAAGATCTCTGGTTGCCTTAAGAGTCTGACATTTGCCTTGAGGTGAATGGTATAGATGCACAGTTTAAGCAACTGTCATGTTCATGGTATGTTCAAATCTATTTTACATACATTGTTTGCGCAATAATTTTATTTAAAACTGTTACAATGAAAGTTTTACAGAAGGCAATGAATACATCTTTGTAGCATCTGCACACATTTTTAACATCCAGCCATCATTTTTTGTCCTGCATGTATTAAGCTATAGTCTTGATTCTGACGTGAGATTTTAACCATGCTAGCCATGCACTTTTATTTCACTCAACATTTTCACTCGCCCCCTATTTGTCCTTCCAGGTAATAGCCACCTGCATACATATCTATCATTTTCATACTTTCTCTAAATCCCAAATCCCTGACCACTTTCCTTACTCAGTCTACACTTTCAGATCTAACACATTTCATCTTTTATCTCCTGAACGTCACAATTCAAATTCATTTTTTAACCCAACCAATCATAGATAGCCAATGCAACCCTCCAGCTCTTGTTCAGTCCCTCTAGCCTTCATTTACATTCTAATTTCCCAACACCTGCTTTTGACCAGCACTGAATGGTAGGATCCCACAACTGTTTCACATACCTACAGCACATGTGCAGTGCAACCCGTGTGTGTTTCTCCTGACATCTCCAGCAACAACCATTTTCCATTCATCTTTCCCTTTTCAGTTGTTTAATCACCATAAAAACAGCTCCAAACACTGTAGAATTTCCAGTATTTCTACCTACCATGGATCATCTCCCAACCTAAAATATTCCTGCATCTGGCCTTCTGATATATTTCACCATGCTTCCCTGCCTGACCTTTCCTCTAGTCTACAATATAGCCTGTCTTGTAAACACCTTCTTAATGTATCACACTTGTTGAAAACATATCAAGTGTTTGCAGACTTGTAGTAAGCCTGCAATCATACCTGCAGCTTCAGAATCTCTTCAATTGATTCCCCAAGTTTCTACCAGTATGCTTTGTACTCTAACCAAGTTGAGAACTTTTAGATAACCATTTTAAATAGGTTTTCAGTTTTTGTACTTTATGTGTTTATCAATTAAAAAAATTAATAAAATACATTTTTACAAATTTGCTATTCACTGAGAAACCATATTCCTTAATATTCTTTCATATGCAGTTTAGTGAGAAAAAAGTCAGTCTTTTTGCCTACTTCCATGTAATCAGACGCCAAAGTACTAACATCCCCATTATCTGTCACCATTTCTGCGTATTTCTAGATGCAAATTTATTAGTTGCATTAAAGAAAACTGCCTTTCAGTCAAGCACAGCCATGGTTTTCTATTAGATTCCCCAAGTCAAAAATAGAAATGATACATTCTTTATGTATTAATGTCTAGTTCTGGACTGTAACTTGTACCTAGTTCTCCCAGTGGTACTTACCCAGCTATTAATACTTGCTGTTACAGTCTAAAATGCTAGTCTTTCTTTCCTTCTTTAAATATTATCATCCCTTCTCAGCCACAGATAGAGTTTTAAATACAGTCTAGAAAAATAAATCTACATTAGTCCTTTCTTCCTAAAATAAACTAACGATACTTGAAAATACAATGTGTCCGCTGTACTAGTACAGAACACTACAGATGACAACTTGAAAAAATGGAGGAAATATGCCATCACCCTACCTGTTCAACACTTGAAGTAAGAAAAGAGTTTGTTTTCATCAAAGCCTTTAAAACACTTTTAGTCACTGAACTAATAATCTCTTGCATAAATACAGCCACATGGAATGGGTTACTGGGGCTTTAATCAAACACAAACCCAAGAAATATGTTAAATATAATGCTGTGCTGTACACACGTAAAATTATAAAAGATTTTCCAACAGAGATACTTGTCAATGTATGTAAGTGAAATTAGATAAAGTACCTTATAATATGGTCATGGCCTCAAACAGCTCCAATGCAAAGCAGCCTTCCTTGCACAGTACTGTTATCCTTAACTACTGTATTGTGTTCTGCTGTTAAAGGAACAAGTAATTAGCATGTATATTCACACAATGCAGAGTACTGGAAATACTCCCAAAGGAAAACATGTTTAAAGTTATCTCACCATTCGTAAGTCATGTCTGCTGACACCAATAGCCCCCTCATCCTTATTTCATTCTTTTTTATACCCAAAACTGAACAAGAAATCTCACTAAGTTTTATGTGTAATGTGTCAAAGCACTTTTAGCTACTAGAAGATCTGGGCTAATTAAGCGCACTGCTGTTGGAAGCATAGTGCAGACCCAGTCCAATGATGTCAGCAGCTAACTGAAACTGTCAGACCAACAGTGGCTGAGTTAATATCTGTGGGAAAAAGGATAGCAACAATTTATCTATCACAAAAGTAATAAGGATTTTATCACACCTATGATGTTATTTTAAAGCTTCCCTTGTAAATTAACTGCATGCAGTCACTTATATTGCATATGTCTGCCTGCCAATAGCCATTCTAGAAACATCCCTGCAGCAACAGAGGAGATATATGCTGGTATTCTATAAAGAACTGACTCCCTCCATTTCAGGTCTGGATCAAAACCCAGTCCTTTTCTAACCTACCCCAGCAGAAGCTCTGATTGAAAAATAAGCTGCAGATTTTAATGGTGGGTTGTTTGAGACAGTTTTTGTTTTTCTCATGGCAAGGCGTACCACATCCTTGTTAATGTTCATCAAGTTGCAGAAGGTATGCTCTTTACTTTTTATAATTATAAAGTAACAGGAGAGGACCACCACGAACAGTTGAATCATAGACCAAGTTTAATATAAAACAAGCACTTTCACGTGTAACAAAGCACGCTTCTTCAGGCTTTAACATCAGTGCATTTCAAGACCATATATATATATACATATCTAACTCAAGCAAGTTAATGAATTAACAAGTTAATAGAGTTAATTAATCAATTCAATCAGATGGAAACCATTGAATTCAATAGACTCATAAAGTTGCTCTATTGGAGCTCATCTTTAAAACTTCATCTTTAAAACTTAATCTTTAAACTGCATTTTAAAACTGCCTCTTAAAAAGCCACCTTTTATGCTGAAACATTAGACATCTTTAAATTTTATAACATCACTCTATAAGAATTTGAATATATAACATAAAACAAAAACAAAAACAAAACTGTGCCTAAAATAATTAAAACTACTATTAATAATACAAAGCCTTAAACTTATAATACAACAATTCATTCATTTATTTAAATACTAATAATAATAGTTTAATGCTAATAATGATGACATTAATATGGTGAATTAAATTATGCCAATAAGACAACTTTTTACCTACGTGCAGCTAAAACTTTACTTGTTATCCAATGACTGGTTTGTTACCTACCTCACAGCAAATCAGAAATGTTTTATTCATCTGTATAATGTGCATACTCCCCTGTACCTTGTCCTATTCATCAATCTAATGTACTTGTACATGCATGTAAGCCAACAACAAAAAAAGATCTTTAGCACACAAACGATTACCACTTACGAAGTATCCTTAACATTGACATACTATTACAGTGACCCATTAGTGACTCTAAGTGGAGCATAATATGCCCTCTTAACTAAGAAGTCACTCTAACTGGCAGCAATATCTTTTTATATTAATACATAGCAATAATAATAATAATAATAATAATAATAATAATAATAATAATATTAATAATGCAGCAGTTACATTGAAAGTCACAGGTGAGTTAGGATAGTTACTTCTTCTAATACCGATCATTTGCAGTAACAGATAATCCATATCTGGACTTGTGATTTCTCTTTATATTTGAGAAACCACAAGAGAAGGACAGTTAGTGACTCAGCAGATGAGAAAGAACACATGGTCCAGCAAATGGGGAAAGTAAGAGCAGCATAATTAGCAGCTTGGGTTTGAACCCTGCTTTGATTTACCATTTTCTACAGTAATACACCATCAACAGATACAGATAGACGACTTGATTTTCCATATGTCCTTCCAAGAGTGAATTTGTCTACTTGTAATGAAGATGACAAAACGGGACAATCACTCAGAATATCAAATATTAGCTTTTTAGATTACATAATGAAAATATGAGCTGAACTACAAATGTTGTGAACACGATAAGCTTGATTACTTTTGTAGATTTTCATTTTTTTTGTTTACCATAGTTTTGTATTTCAGTCTATGATGCCCAGGACTCCAGTTGCACCCACGTATTGCCTATGATCTCCCAGCTGTAAAAGGTGCTGACTGTAGTCTAGGCAGAGATCAGTTCAGCCATGTTGTATTGCCAACAAGCAGCTTGTTATCTCTGCATGACTCATAAGAGATAGCATCCCGTCGCTTACCTTCAAGTAGAGATTAGATGAAGGCAATAGCAGGCAAAGGACTCCGACCTGAGCATCTTTAATCTTCTCTGAAACGCAGAAAGTGATGGCCTAGAGCAGGTCAGTGACAGCATTAAAAGTCAGCACAGACAGCGCATGTATAGTGTCCCTAATTCACCCAGACTGGGTAAAATGCCTGCATTTTAATCCCTTAGTGTGCTTCATCGTGTAGTACTTATAATGAGCAGCTGTAAGGGATGTTAGTAGTCCAGAAGTGCTGAGCAGAATGCTCTCAAACATCATGTCAGAATACATGCAACATACAGACTTTTCTTCTCTTATTATGTCGGTCATCTATCCTAGATGTAGCAAGAACTGTACTTATTGGAGATGGCAGTGCATTCATTAGTGACTAAACATCACCTTTGGTTTTACAACATTTTATTTTTCACACACAAAGTCAGGTATGGTAAAGGGTTACAACTGATATTTAGGACAGTGAAACTGGGAGGTGATACTACAAATCCTGATGATATCAGAATCACTTTCATGTTTGGTGACTGTAAAGATGAGACTGCAAGTACTTAAATGATTTAAAAGAAAATACAAAAGGAAAAAGACAAAAACGGAGGGAGAGAAATGCAGAAAGACAATAAACAACCTCATGCCTGTATTCCATAAATAATTTCTAAAAGCTGCAGTACATTCAATATTTGAGATACATGACAATACTTCACCTTTCCTTACCCATTTACTATTTTTTAGCATAGCTCCCAAACTGGACTTACACAAGTAAATTTTGTGGCAAAGATAAAGAGGCTATTTCTGATAGGAGAAAGCACCCTCCGTAATGTAGTCTGGTCAGTTCCTATACACAGAGAGTAAAGGAGAAGACTTCTGACAGAATCTGTATATTAAGGAGAATATGTTTATTTGGATTTAATCATAAATAGGATGGGAGATGCTTGCAGTGTGAGGCTGAGGTGTTCACTGGCCACTGTGCAACCATGATAGAGTATGGTTCATCTTAGGCTGACTGCACGATACCCAACTGACAAAAGCTGCAATGAAGATCAACAGAAGGGTAGACTACAATGATTAAGGAGTCGTGAAGTGGAAACAAGTAGAGGAATGAGTAAAAGTGTCATTTTGTTGATAAGAATTAGAGGCAGCATTGTGAAAAGTATTCATACCTGCTTACCCAAAGGAAGAAAACTAAGTTCAAAAAGAGAAAAAAGATGGTGATCAAGGAGGTCGAGTCACTTGTCTGTAATGAGGAGTATACATTGATATGTATGAACGGAGGAGTGGAGGAAGTAAATCGGACTCATGCCATGGCAGATAAGGAAAATCAAACTCATGCCATGACAGATAAGGAAAATTGGACTCATGCCATGACAGATAAGGAAAAGACTAAAGAGGTGAGGAAGGCCATGAGTGGACTAGAGACAAACAGAGCCTTAGGGATACAGTGGGGGAAGGAAATACTTTTTCAGATACATTTCACAAATGATAAAGGGGGACAAGAATCTAAACAGGATGAACAAGGATGGAAGGGAAGTTAGGAACAACAAGGAGACTGCTGAAGGACAGAATAAGTAATTTATATCAGTATTCATAAAAAAAAAACATAAAACAGTACCACCTTTGGGAAGGGGGGAAAAGATAGAGGGAGGTGAGAAATGGACACAGCACAGTTAATATGTAGGGATATAAGATAAAAGGAACTATTAACTTAGAGGAGGGCAAAAGACTGAGCATTATGGGATATCAGTCAAAATATTCAAAAACCTATCAAGTATCATGTGAGAACAACTTACAAAAAACCTTTAGGCGATTGCTGACCAGTGGAGAAGTGCAGCATGACTGTTAAACGGCTTAATGTGCATCCTAATTCAAAGGAAGCAACAGGATGAGTCCTGACAACAACAGGAAAGTTAGACTGATGGTATTAACATGGAAGTCAAAGTTAAGGACAGTAAGAAAAACGTGTTTCTAAAACACAACCAACTTTAACACCCAATCCAGTATAGCTTCAATGCCAAGAATAGCTGTTGATAAAAATCATCTTAAGTCCTCCAAATGGTTAACAGCAGTCTTAGATGAAGAAGCCTCAGTGGATGCTATCTATATAGACTACAGTAATGCTTATAAATTGGTGCCGCATCAAATATTTCATTGTGAGCTGAATGGTTAGGACTATGACGTAAACTTCTGAAATGGCGAAGGAATAGCTATGAGGAAGAACTCAGAGCTGCATGGTTAGAGGGATAATGTCAATGGTTAGAGAAGTGACCAGAGGAGTGTCACGAGGGCCTTCACTGTGAAATATATTAGAATATAAAATTTCAGAGGCTGTGATTGGTCTTCAGGAGTATGAACAGCATCTGGAAATGCTGAATGTGGAATCATCAGATGCTAAGAGTGAGAGAGAGAGAGTAAAATATGAAATGTGTGCACATGAATTTCATGGAAAAAAGTGAAGGTGTGGAAGTAAAGCACAAGGAGTAGGGAGACAGAGACACCAACTGCAGACTGAATATAATCACTTCAACCTGGTCCAGAGAAAGTATTTTTTCAAACAGAGAGAGGTTGTTTTAGAACCTTTCAGCAAACTACCAGAGTGATTGGTGGTTTGTAGCTCCACAAGGACATTCAGGAAGACATCTGAGGGCTGGAAAGGGTGATCACTAAAACTGGCAGACTAAGTGGATACAGTACCTCCTGCCTTTGTATTATGCAATGCAATTATTTGGTAAAGTAAAACACACTGAAAGGAATGCCAAGAAAATAACTAACCATTCCTGCTATCAAAGACACATTAGAGTCATCAGGAGAGCACATCAGTAAGAAAGAGGGCACACTTAGGCAGTTATGGTGGTGTTCTTGAAAAAATTATTTATCAGGATGGGTGGACTTACAGTTAATGGATGATATCTAATTTTTTAATGAAAGAAAGAAGAAATGTGTTTTCTAGGTACTATGCTCTCTTTGTAACTCTGTCACCAATACAGTTTTCATTATTTTACTTACAAAATACATATTA
The DNA here is from genome assembly GCF_019279795.1 of Protopterus annectens. Taxonomy (NCBI): domain Eukaryota; kingdom Metazoa; phylum Chordata; order Ceratodontiformes; family Protopteridae; genus Protopterus; species Protopterus annectens. Next base: position 1,779,676,963 of record NC_056725.1, on the reverse strand, counting down.
ACTTTAGCAGCACTGTATACATTTAAGTCTGCCCAAGTCAGCCTCATAGGTTATAACTTACATGCTACCGATGTGACAAAACCAAGCAGTAACATAGTCAGCTATGTATTCCACTAGTGGTAGGCTATCACTCGTATACATCTTACAGTATTTTATACAGTGTGTAACGGATCTGAATAACTTAAATATGAAGAAATCAACCTGCTTGTTTCACTTTTTTCTCATTTTTACATAGTCTAACCTTTTTTCTTCCACTTTCCTGAAATATTTACTTTTATAAAATAAACTTTATTAAATCACCAATGCATTAGAAACAGACATACATGCTTGTTTTGACTTTTTCTTATATTTAAAAATACAAAGAAATAGGTTTTGCTGACTTAATTCTTTGTGAGAAGCAAAAAACTCCAAAACATTAGTACATATTTATATATGCAGTACACAGCTATGACTACTCAGCATTCTGCTCTTGTTACTTCAAGCGTTAATTAGGTGATTATTCTGGGGCTGATTAATCAGTAATTAAAACTAGGAATCATAATGTCATCAACAGGGGTGTCAAGAATGATTAGCTAAAGCAGATGCAGGTGTTATGCAAAAAAAGTCAGTTTTCATGCTTTATACCAAAAGTACATATATAAAAATACAGTGAGTTCTCCATGTCTAAATGAATTTATATCAGGTACTAATGTGGAGAATCTGTGGTTATGTATTCAGTACTACCCTGCACTTTTTAATTGTTTCCATATGTGATTAATACATTGCACTAGGCTTATTCAGTTTGGCACGAAGGATTTATCCCTAGGGTACTGACATTTGTCACCAGCTAAAAACAACAATCAAGGACTATCCGTAAATGAGGAGGTAAGATATTGATTGTACTGAGTCCTAGATGGGTGTACAGAATGCTGGCGTTCTAATTAAAAGCCATGTTTTTTTTCTTTTTGCCTGCACTCATAGCTGGAGTATTCACTACAACCACAGTATTATTCTATAGGTACGGGATGTTTAAGCACTGAAGGCTAAAAAGGTACAGCATGAGGTATGCAGAAAGCATTTATAGTTTCAACTTCCCTGACACAAAATACTGCTGGTTACATCCACACTTGACATTTAATTAATTATTTAAGATTAATATCTGACCCTGAGATGAAAAAGCATCTGATGGACAGACTGATCCAACATTCCAGAGACAAGGGGAAGGAATTTAAAACCTGTGATGTTTAGATGTGAATTACAAAGATAAATTCTTCAAGTATCAAGTCAGTAACGGCACATTTGTTGGTCACAATGTTTATTAAATAACAAGAGTTAACCACCAGAGATCCCCTTTTAGCTTATGGTGAGTAAGGCTTTCTAGCAGCCCTACCAACTAGAGATGCCAACCTATGATCTTTGGTTTGCCTAACCCTATTGCCTTTAGTTAGCTTTTACCCCAGCTAAGTTTTCAATCTCTACACTTCCCTTAATTAATTATACTATTTAATAACAGCATTGAAAAGTCCACTGCTGTGGTGGTGCTGCGGTAGCGTTGTTGCCTCACAGTACGACGTTGTCCTGTTCGATTCTCAGCTAGAGCGTCTTCTGTGTGGAGACATGCGTGAATGGATGTACCTTCGTTGAAGGTTGTGCGTCAGAGCTGGGAACTCGTCACGTAAAAATCTACTGCCAATCATTAGAGGACCGGAGTTCCGCTGTGGCGACCCCTAACCGGGAAAAGCCGAAAGACACAACATTGAAAAGTCCATTGTAGTGCATTCAACAAGTTCAGACTGAGAAGGCCAAACCCTGATGTCTAAAATGTCTAATTGGTCTAGCAGATGGTGCAGAGGTTAAGGTCGCAAGCTTGAATGCCTGCGATACAGGATTTCATTCCCTTACCCCTCATCTGGTGGCCTTGTAGCTCAGGGGATATAGCACTTGCCTACTAAAATAGGGGTCATGAGTTCAAATCTGATTGAGGCTTCTGTTTATCAGTAACAGGTTGGTATAATGGTTAAGATGTTTACCTCACAGACACAATAAGATACAGGTTTTGATTCTCACCTTTGGAGAAATTGACTAGGCTTAAAATGGCCCATAAATACAGCTAGCATAGTTCTTACACGTGAAGAAGGTGTATTGCCTCCCCTCTGTAAAAATCTGCTTCATTCACACCTACATCAAGCACTTCCTTGCTTATTCTTCTGTTTAGTACTGATCTGATCACATCGATCACTGTCACATTACTAACAAACCTTTGCTTCTGACAGGTAGCTGTTGTGGACCAAATGACCTTATAGTGCGACCATTATATCTGCATTAAACTCAGGACCCTTAGTTATTTGTTAAGAGATGAATGGTTGGCATAGTTCCAAAATCATTGCTCATTAAATGCATTATCAGAACCTCAGGGACATTAGTACATTTATTTGAAATTCTTAAGTGTGGCTGGAGTTGTGATTAGCTCATTCCTGATTCCTGACCACTGTGGTATTTTCTGATTTTGATAAAAGTGCTGCCTGATTGGAGCTTCTGCCTGACCTAGTTGAAATATGAGTATCACACTAGTCAAACCGTGATGGCTAATGCATACAATGCAAAATAAAATATTAGTGTTCAGTATTCCTGCTACTGAAAGTAAATGCTCATTTCCATTTAATGTAACCCTCACAAAGTTGAGAAACCCATGTGACTATATGTTAATTTCCTGTGATGATAGTCTTTAGATCTCCCTAGGTCAACTAAAATGTTTATGTCAGTTCTAATAAAAATGACTTGAGAAGAGAATAACCCCTTTCTGATGTTGAAATGCAAGATCTTGCTACTATTCCAAATCCTGCTTTTCTTCTACAGTGACTAAGCTAACTGCAGTAGATAAGCTCCCTTGTCTTTTCAGAACAAGATAAATATACACTTACCCTTCCAATTTGGATTTAGAAAACTCCACTATAATCTGTTACTATTCAATCTCAGACTTGTCCCAGGAAACTTCATTGATCCTGTCATTGAGGCTAGCCTCTTGTCCAGGAAAGTTCTCTGACCCTGTCATTGAGGCTAGCCTCTTGTCCCAGGAAACCTCCCTGACCCTGTCATTGATGCTAGCCTCTTGTCCCAGGAAACCTCCCTGACCCTGTCATTGAGGCTAGCCTCTTGTCCCAGGAAAGCTCCCTGACCCTGTCATTGAGGCTAGCCTCTTGTCCCAGGAAACCTCCCTGACCCTGTCATTGATGACAGCCTCTTGTCCCAGGAAAGCTTCCTGACCCCGTCAATGATGCTAGTTTCTTGTTCCAGGAAACCTCCCTGACCCTGTCATTGAGGCTAGCCTCTTGTCCCAGGAAAGCTCTTTGACCCTGTCATTAAGGCTAGCCTCTTGTCCCAGGAAACCTCCCTGACCCTGTCATTGATGCTAGCCTCTTGTCTCAGGAAAGCTTCCTGATCCTGTCATTGATGCTAGCTTCATGTCCCAGGAAAGCTCCCTGACCCTGTCATTGATGCTAGCCTCTTGTCCCAGGATAGTTCCCTGACCCTGTCATTGATGCTAGCCTCTTGTCCCAGGATAGTTCCCTGACCCTGTCATTGATGCTAGCCTCTTGTTCCAGGAAAGCTCCCTGACCCTGTCATTGAGATTAGCCTCTTGTTCCAGGAAAGCTCCCTGACCCTGTCATTGATGCTAGCCTCTTGTCCCAGGATAATTCCCTGACCCTGTCATTGATGCTAGCCTCTTGTCCCAGTAAAGCTCCCTGACCCTGTCATTGAGACTAGCTTCAAAAGCTTCCCAGTATTAATGGTCTTTAATGCAGCCATATGATCACATTGCTTTAAGGCAATGCAACCAGTAAAGTATGCCAAACTAGTTATTTGAGGTGAGCCTCAATTAGTGCTCTGTCTTCCACCATTCCATCCCTATTCAGTCTGGCCAAGCCTGTTGTCATTGTACTATTCTTTCAGATTTTAGTTACTTGTAAACAGATTAAAAGTTGTATAGTCTGGCTAATTTGTGCTATATCATGTCAAAAGCAGAGCATTTTTCCTTCTTCCTCTGATGCCAGGACCATTTCGAATTGCTACTCCAGTATATTACCAAACTCTGATCCTTGCTCCTATTAAAATCCTCATTGCCCCTAGACATTACAGTATGCCTTCTTGGTGAATATGGCGCAGGGTGCTGACATTAGGCATGCATGATCTTCCTCCCACCTTCAAGGCTACTTTCAGGGAGGGACATTCTTCTTCTTCTTCCAAAATGACTGAAATGTAAAGGAGATAGGGCATTAACTGGTAATTCTCATATACTTGGGCTGTGTTGCAGTGTTATATACCATGGAGATAACTGCCATCCCTCTTCCTACCAGGTATGCCCATTACGACCTCATGGTGTCAGGAATGAGGCCTGAATTGCTCCCTGATCATTGGAGAAGTCCTTTACCTGCCTGTAATTCAGATCTTATTTCTAAAGTAGGAAAGTAACTTACACATACAGAACCCCAAGAAAGGTGATATCCCTACACATTTCATATAAATTCCAAATATTGGATACTTTGCTCTGAACTACCCTAAAAATAGACATCCATAGGTTCATACTAGGCTATCTGCCCTAAGGCATTTATAAGCCTAGCCCATTAAATGAGTGGCACAGCTAAGAAACAAGTTTATTCATAGAATAGTACTAGGCTAATTGCCCTTGCAAGCCATTTTAAGCCTAGGTAATTATCCCCTGTGAGATTCAAACCCTGTACCTTGTGTTTGTAAGGCAAACACCTTAACCATTAGGCCACCCTCCCGACCCTTCCAACTTTATTATCCTGGGTGCATTCATATGGAAATATATGTTCCCAGTGCTTACCCACTGTAATGCCAGATATATTCCCTAGTGCATCTTGCTGTAATCTGATACTGTGTACCTTTGCCTTTTTTCTTGTAATTTTGCACTAATTCTCACAATGTGTTCCTTTTTTATTCCTCCATTTAGGGCATTAATTATCTACCTGATCCATATTTCTTCCTAGACAGTATAGTTATGTCAGAAACTTATGATAATAGAAAATGTTCAAGCAGGACCACTACTATAGTCATTGCAGCAGGGATTTGTGCTGCAGGTGGGGTTCAGACATTCAGACAGTCTATTAGGGCTGCTACAGTTCACCCTTGGCAAGGCAGACTCCTCTTTCCTTGACATCTGCATTGTCTTGATATAAAGATGATACAAGCCTGTGCACTTTTCATTTCTTTCTTTCTTGCCCCCCAAGAGTTTGGAGTAGACTCCTGTAAAACACAGGGTTAATACCTTAACTTACTCAGTAGGAACAGCAAGGGCAGCGATCTTAGGGGTTCCTAAAGGAACTCAAACAGAGGGTGTCCTTAAAAGAATAACAGGAACCAACTTGGTAGGATGGAACCTGGGGCCCACCTTCACTCTAGGATGCCTTGGAGAATTTTTTTTTATTTTATTTATTTTACATTTGTTGACCAGGATTGTCTGAGTGAGCTGAAGACCCCTTTTTCAGTGGAGGCCTGGGGAAGAAAAGCTCCAACATATTATACAATTTTCATTATAAATTAGCATTAAACAGCAATGTTACAGGATTATTACAAGGCATTAAGTAGCAATACAATGTTATACAATGTCAATAATCAGGAGTATAGCATAACTATTTCATGATGTATGAAAATAAATATGTCATTAAGATGAGTATAGTTTTGGGGTAAGTGGTTACAAAAACCCAGTTTTGTCATAATATAGTTGCATGAAGGCAAGACAATTACAATAGAATGTTTCTCTGAGGTGATTTGCTTAATAGATTTTAGAAGACAGTAGAAAGAGTAGTCAAGGAAGATTAGAGCGAGCTAGTGAGAACAGTGAGTTAAGGGCAGAAAGTAGATTAAGGTATGAGAAGTAGGGGATGTTAAGGAGGGAGAGTGCAGTGGCAGGACCAGTGACTTTTAAAGTGCTCTTTGGTGGCTGTCTTAAATTGTTTAGGATGTGTAATGGTCCTGATTTCTAGTGGGAGCCTATTCCAGGCAGTAGTGGGGTGATAGCTGTGCATGTTGCATCCAAATTTAGACTTGGGTTTGTAGATTTGTAGAAGGTCTTGGTTAGAGATTCAGAGAGGTATGGAGGCAGAATAATGGGAGATGAGAGGGGATAGTGCTGAGGAGTAGGAAGGCAGGTATAGGATAGAATGGAGGATCTGGAGCTGAGAAAGAAGAAGCTGGTGGAGTAATTCAAGCCAGTTTAGGTGTTTTAGAGACAGACAGTGATGGGATTTGCAGGTTTGTTGGGCGGCAAATCTAGCTACCTTGTCATAGGTAGATTTGAGTTTGGTCAGGAGTGCTGAGTTAAGATTTGTGAGAATTTGAGAATTGTACATTAGACTGGGTAGAAGGTAGGTAAGAGAGAGAGTAAACTTGGCTTCAGAGGTAAGGAATTTCTTGTTACGGTAAAGGAGCCCTAGTTTTGAATGAGTCTTTACAGTTATTAACATGCAAGTCAAATTTAAGCTGATCATTGATGGTTACACCTAAGAGCTTAGTACTGGATTCTACCTGAATGGGAGTGTTATTAAGGGATTGTATGGAGGAGGGTTTAATATTGTTGAACTTTTTAGGTAGGAAGAGTAATAGCTTTGTTTTTTAGGGTTAAGGATGACCTGGTTGTTGGAGAGTCATGTTTCAACTAAGTTAAATGATGCCTGTGTAGCTGAGAAGAGCTTAGAGGGTGAGTTGGTTGTGGTGATGACTATAGAGTCATCTGCGTATTGCAGTAAAGATGACTGAGGACAGGAGGTATAGACTGATTAGTAAAGATATTAAAAAGTAAAGGCCCTAGGATAGACTCTTGAGGTACACCCATTTTGACAGGGAGAGGAGGAGAGAGTGCAGAGTGCCATCTCACTGATTCAGAACTATCAGTGAGGTAGCTGGAGAACCATGCAACAGTATCAGAGGAGAAGTTGATGTCATGCAGTTTATGCAGCAGAAGAGAGTGTGAGACAGTGTCAAAATCTTTTTAGAGGTCCAAGAATAGGCAAGAAATAAGTTTATGGTCATCCATGGCTATAGAGACAGTGTTGAAATAATAGAGCTGTAGTAGTGCTATGTTTGGGTCTGAAGCCATGTTGAGTGGGTGTAAGCAGATTTTCCTGTATTAGATACTGCATAACTTGTTTATGAGTACATTTTATTAGTACTTTAGAGAGAGGGAAGAGGATAGTGACAGGTCTAAAGTTGGAGATATAGGAGGAGCTACCTCCTTTGTGTATAGGTAGAGTAGCATTGTTTCCAAATGGAAGGGACTTTAGATTCAGAGATAGAGCGATTAATTAGGATAGCTACAGGGAGAGCAAGAAGAGGAGATGGAGGGAGGAAACTGGTACTGTAGCCCTGGGTCTACTCCAAACTCTGTTATGATATGTTCCTCGCACAATTGAACTAGTTTCCTTGTATTGATCACTGTTGCTTTCATTACAAGAGAGAGGACTCCCAAAGCTTTCTCTCAACAGTACAGGATGGTATAGGATGGCATCCTGAAGAGGGAAAGAGGAGTCACAGTAGGATGGCAAAAGCAAATCCCATTCTGCTTCCAGAATAAATAACCAGTGTGTGTACAACATTTCCAAAATTGCATAGAGGACCATGTAGCTACTTTGAAGATGTCTACAGTACTGACCTCACCAAAACGAAGCTGTAGCAACTGAGCACTTCATAAAATGGGATCTGATAGTCCTTGTATTGCTCCCCACACACAATAAATAAATAAATAAATAAAAAGTGTCCCCTCCTTTGGCACCAGAGGGTAATCACTTTCATTTGGCTAAGTAGGATTCTCTCATATTGGATTTGACCTCCTGGGTTCTATCCTTACATTATGCTTGTTCTCAGAGGATAGGTATGGCTGGAACCTTCAAGTTGACTCAGGAGGTTCACATGCTGGGGCAGCAGGTATGGTTCCTACCGTACCATCTGTAGTATAATGGAAAGCCAATGTTGCCTTGGCCAGAGTGGAGCTATTAGCATCAGCTAAGGTATTTCCTCCCAGGTTTTCTAATATAACCTGATGAGAAAGGGTATGGGAGTGAAATCACATAGAAATAGACCTCATGAATTTAAAGAAAAAGCTTTGAGTCCCAAAACCCATTTGCTTAATGCCCTAGAACAGAATTTATGCAACTGTCTGTTAAAGAAGAAAAGAATAGGTATCTCCAGTACCCCTCAGGTTGAGGTCAAGAAATATACCCCTATCTAGTATCCATTCTCATGTGATAGAAAGTTGTTACCCTTAACTCATCTTGGCTTGTAGGGCTTCTTCAAAACCATGCATAGTCAATCGGCAGAGAGGATAAAATTGAGTGTCTCTTATTTAGTTATGTGCCACGACTGTTCTTGTTTATTTAAGTGCCACATGACTGTGGGACTGTTCACCTGATTTGTATCTGAGGAAGCAACTGTGATCTCTGTGAAAGGGTATATGTAAGTAGGCTCAACACCAGACTGATGAATGCAACTCGAATTTGCTTGACATGTACATCAACTCTGGCGGGAATGAACTAAAGATAGCATAGGCTAATGGCATGGTATACGTTAATGGCATCTTTCAGGACCATGCAGATGCACCAGGGAAGGTAGAATCAGCTTAGCTAGTTGGGATATAAAGTTTGATAACCTCTGGAAGACTATTTGGACATCTGGATTTTACCTGAGGCAGAGATTGCTCTTGTGATGGCTGCAACAGTGATCCATATAAAGAATATTTTCAGTTCTGTAACAAAGTTCAGCAACCAAGCAAGCTCCACTGAATATTTCACATTGATGGATTATAATGAAAACAGCTTGAGTGGCCTTTATGGTTAATGTGTTCTGAAATGGGTCTTTTGTCATTATTGGTTAATATATTTTGCTTCACTGATTACTGGAAAAATGTTCTAGAAATCAAACCTAAATTACATACCAATAAATGCTGCCATATTAAATAAGAAATATAATTTAAAACAATCATGACATGGAATCCAAAGTACAAATGCATTTATACATGGTCCTAAAAAGATGTGCACAGGCATCATGGTTTGAAAACAGCCCAGGGCGCAGGGTATACTTAATCCATCTTTGCCTTTCTAGATAGTCTGCACTACTTTCACTCGTACTTTGCCTATTAATCTGGGCTTTTACACCAATTAGCCTTAAATGGGCATGTATCTTTCATAACATTTTAGTAATTTTTGCCTTTTTTTCTGCTCGTTGACCTCTGTTTGGCTTTGTGCCTGTTCATCCTGCTTTTTTCTGACATCTATTTCCTTATAATATCTGACATTATAGCTATCAATAACTGATTCATGTCTAACCAGAGGGGTATAGGATCTTCCGTTATACCAGGAAATTATTTTACTAAATTCCTAAGCTCTGTATGTGACCAGGAATAGTGCACTAATTGTGGATGTCCTCCGTGGTCCAACTTTTCTCTCAAGTGCAGAATTATTTCTTTTAAGACTTCTGTTCTTTTCATTATTTGTTCTCTGGTACATGTAGCAAGCCTTTTATAGTCAGATTGTTCTGATGTATTAGTGTTTATTCCATTTTTAATGTCATTGTCAGAGTCCTTAGTATCTGATTCAACTTGTGTTTGTTTTGATTGCTTGTCTTTTTTAAAACTGTTAGCATTATCTTTACCTCTGCCACTTGTCCCATCCAGGCGAGACCATATTTGCCATTTCTTTTATTGATTTGTGAGAAGGTATGGCAGTTGTCACCTGTGCTGAAGATGCAGTTCCTGTACTGGAGCCTGTAAATCCTCCTTCTGATTCCCTATGTATAGGAGCTGTGGCTTGTGGTTGGGCCACAGGTGAAGGAGGTGCAGGTACATATGATTCTGTAGGATCCCTGAGTGCTGCTTTTGCAGGGTTGATGGGAGGTGGTCTGTTGGCTGCTAATGACTAAAATCATTATCTTCTGAAGTTTTTTTTTTTCTTGCTGTTCCTTTTGCATTTTTTGGAAACTGTGCTTTATGTTTGGAAAGTACAATCTGAGGAAAATAGGGGTTGGATGTTATTCAGTTTTTATTATGGCATTTGTTTTTTGTTTTTCTTAGCATACATTTCCATGTTCCTTTATTTTTTTTATTTGAATTTATCATTTGTATTTTGTAGCCCTATAATGACAGATTCTTGTTTGTCCATATACCCCTGTACAACACAATAAACCAGACCTAGTAGCCAATAAGACCAGTTTATTTAGGCAATCATATTCCATAAAACAAACTGTAACACAACATTGAAGTGCAGAATTAGAATAACAAATCACAAATTAAATATGATTATGATTATGGCAGTGTTTATCCATTAAACAAACTGACCACTGTACCAACCATGCAATCCCAGAATAGCATGCCACTGCTCACTCCAGCTTGTAACCTACCAACTGAATGAAAGAAAATAGAAAAGTGAACCCATCAATGAGGCAGACCACTCTTAAACTGACCATCAGTCTTCATACTGTTGGCTGTTCCCCCTTTTTAAATTGTCAAATCTAACCTGGCCTGACCTGCCTGCAATAACCCTTTTAGTAAAATTGAAGAGTTTACATTAAATATATCCAAGCCTTAGATGCAGAAAATAGGGGAAAGGATGGGGTCCCTTCAATAAGGCTAACCCCTCTTACATGGCCCCAAAAATCCTATTACTGCAACTTTGCCACATTATTCCCTCTACCAAAAAAGTGGAGGGAAGGATGAGTATGCTCCCAACACCCACACCAAAGAGACCAGACCTCCCACAAGCCTAGATAAACATAACCCCCCTCCCCAGCTACCTTACCTTGCTTCTTCTAACCTCTCCCCTCCACCTAGACACCCTGTTTCCTTCTTTCCACTCATGTCCTTTCCTACCAATTTAAATACTCCTTTGCACCTGGGCAGATATGTATGTACAAATATGTCTGTTTAGCAAATATACCCCCAAACAGCATGTTAACCCAACCATCAGCTGTAGCAACCATGCAAACCTGTTGCAGCATGCCACCACTCATTCTAACTTGTAACTAACCAAATTAAAGAAAGAAAGGGGGACAAAGGGGAAAAAGAGGTGCCATCAATGAGGCAGGCCCCAGTTATACTGCACAGCAGCCTGCATACTGTAGGCTGTTCCCCCTTTCTAAATTGACAAATCTAACCTGACCAGCCTGCCTGCAATAACCATTTTAGTAAAACTGAAACATATACATTAAACATATCCAAGACTGTTTATTTATTTATTTATTTGCAGTTTGATTACCGGGGAAGTCCACTTGGCTGAACTGACCCATCTTCAGTGGAGGCCCAGAGAGAAAAGCTCCAAGATGCATTATACAATTTAGATACAACTGATAGTTAATATTAAAGATAATATTATTTAGAATAGTTACTCATAAATGCATTCAATATCATGCATAGTTAACAAATTCATTAAGCTTAAACGTAGGGATCATACAGTTTCATTTGAGGCAAACAGATATGTGTTAGGTGTGTAAACAGTTTACATACAAACCTTTTAAGAAAATGTAAATACGCTTTACATACACACCAACAGTAGAATGCCATTTATAATATTTACAAGGTTGGGCTTTGTGAGGGTAGCTGTAGGAGTTGTTGAGATCCTAGAGATAAGCTATAGAAATTGTTGAGAGCTTAGATAGGCTCATAGGAAGATATCTATGAAAGTTGTAGAGGTTGGGAACCAGAGAGAGAACCCCCTTTGATTAGGTTGGGTGAAGGCAGGTATATTTCCATTTAGTGGACAGGTGTTTGAATAGTTGGGTTTTGAAATTTTCTGAGTTTGGTATGGTTCTTAGTGTGGATGGAAGGGAATTCCATTTTTTGCCTAGTGAGAAAGATAGGAGAAGTTGGCCAGCAGGACGTTTAGATTTATGGATAGTAATTAAGTTCTCACTTTCAGATCTGAGAGCTCTGTTCAGTGTATAAGGGGGAAGGATGTTAGTTAGAGTAGGACATTTTGTTGGGTGAAATATGAGTCTATATGCAGTAGTGAGTTGGAGATAGTCTTGGTAGTTTGGGAGTTCAAGCCAATTCAGGGATTGTAGGGTTAGGCAGTGATGGGTGGTATTTTTAGATTTAGAGGCAAATTTAGAGATTTTATTGTAGCAGTTTTCTAGTTTAGAGGTGATAGAGAAGGACAGGTTGGTTAGGAGAGGGGCTCCATATAATAAGGAAGGAAGAAAATAAGTTGATACCAGAGTTTGCCTGGTAGAGTTGGAGAGAAAGTGATTATTCCTATACAGCATGCCAAGCTTTTGGTGGGTTTTCTTAATATTTTGTTGAATATGAATATCAAACTTGAGGTGTTCATCTACAGTAATGCCAAGTAGTTTGGCAGAGGGGACCACTTCTATAGGTGAGTTGGTTTGATTATATACTTTGAAGTTGTTTTTATCATAGGAGATGGTCTTTGTGGGAAGGAATAGTAGAATCTTTGATTTATTTGCATTGAGAGAGAGGTGGTTTTGGCGCATCCAGTTTTTAGTTGTTGAGAAGGCAGTTTGTGTTTTAGTCAGCAATTCAGAGAGGTTTGCGACAGAGCAGACTAAGGTTGAATTATCTGCATATTGAATGATTTTGGCATCAGGAATAGCAGTGTGAAAGTTATTCATGAAGATGTTAAAAAGCATTGGCCCAAGGATGGATCCCTGTGGCACGCCAGTTAGGGTAGGTAGGAAGGAAGAGATGGAGTTCTTCCATTTGACTGTCTGTGATCTGTCTGATAGATAGCTGGAGAACCAGGACAAAGCATTATGTGAGAGATTAAGGTTTGAGAGATGACAGAGAAGGTGCTTGTGGGAAACAATATCAAAGGCTTTAGACAGATTGAGTAAAACGGTAGAAACTAAGTGTCCTGAATCTTGGGCTTGATTGACAGCTTCTAGGAAAGAGAGTAGAGCAGTTATTGTGCAAAGGCCTGGATGAAAGCCATGCTGGGTAGGAGTGAGAAGATTGTTTTGGGTCAATAAAGGCATAAGTTGGAGGTGGATGCATTTTTCTAGGATTTTGGAGATTGGTGAGAGCAAAGCAATGGGGCAAAAGTTTGGGATGCTGGTATTTTTGCCTCCTTTATGAAGAGGAAGAATATAAGCTGAGCGCCAGAGTTTGGGGGCATATGATTCTTTTATGGATCGGTTAATAAAGATGCTGATTGGGAGAGCAATGCCATCAGCAGCACATTTTAGGAAGGAAGAAGAAATATTGCCGGGAGCGTTAGAGCAAGGTTTAAGTTTGGACAAAAGTTTTTTTATAAAGTTAGTAGAGATGAGTTTGAGTTCAAACAGATGAGGTGAGTTAGAAGGGGGAGAGTTGGGTTATTATTGGGCAATGTCTTGGTGAGAGTAGTAATAGTTTCTATGAAAAATGAGTTAAATTCAGAGCCTAGTTCAAGGTCAGATTTACTTGGGTCAGGATAGGGATTATTCTTGGAGCCTGGATTGAGGAGTAAGTTTATTGAGTTCCAGAATTTCTGTTTTTTTTATTGTTATTGGACTGAAGTTTGATATAGTAGGATTGTTTGTCTTTGGTGATTAGTCGTTTTGCACGGTTGCAGAGCTGTTTATATTGGGGCAAGGTATTTGCCAGTTTATTGTTTTGGTAAAGCTTCCATAGTTTGTCTCTGTGGTGCATAATCTGTTTTGTCTCTTTGGATAGCCAAGGAGCAGTTTTAGTTTTTATCCTTTTGTTTCTTAGTGGGGCTAGTGAGTTTAAAGTATCAAGGAAGACAGAGTGGAAGTATTCTATAGCCTTGTCAAGAGGAAGGATGTTTAGAATTTGCAAGTTCATTTGTTTGAAAGTATTTTGAGAAAGTAGTTGGATTGAAGCTACTGAGGTTACAAGTTTGAATGCATTGATGCTGGTGTGGGGAGGAACTAGTTGAGCGATGCATAAAGGCTGGGAGGTGGTCGCTAAAGGTATCAGGAATTGTGCCAGAATTGGTTATTTTATTTGGATATGAGACTAGGATCCAATCTACAGTGGATCTGGGAGGGTTTATTTTGTTAGGCTGAGTGATGGAGAGGAATATTTGAGTGAAGTTATAGAGGTTAATGGATAGGGATGGTGAAGGGCAATTTATTTTATATCAGTCAATATTCAGATCACCAAGGATATAAGTTTCATAGTTAATTTCAGTAGAGGCCCATAGGAGAATATTTTCAAGTGTAGAGATATTGTTACCAGGTGAGATATATAGGGCAATGATACCAATATTTTTATGTTTATTTAGTTTTAGAATTCAAGCAGTTAGTTCAGTGTTCTGGAATTGAGGAATTGGAATTTGGAGGGGAATTAAGGTAAGAAGGTTGGAGTAGACTAGGGCAGTGCCGCCAGCTTTTTTATTTAGTCGGTCATTTCTAAGACAATGAAATCCTGGGGGCAGAATCTCAGAGTTGGAGATAAAGGGCTTGAGCCAGGTTTCAGAGATGGCTAAGATATCTGGTTGGTTATGGCTTAACCAAGCTTAAAATTAGTGTACTTTGTTCTTTAGACTTTGTGCATTAATTGTAAAAATGTTTAGGGTGTTGAGATAGGAAGAAGAAGGTAAGGGATGAGGGTTATTAATAAAGGTTGTAGGACTAGGGTTAGGATGGATATCACCAGCTTGGACTAGGTTGTTGAAAGAGATATCCTTTAGCCATATTGGTCTGTCAGACATGAATTTTGGTAGATTGTAGACTGGAGCAGGTGACAGTGTCTTGACTTTAGAGGATAAGAGTTTAGGGTGAAATAGGTGCAGAGGGTTGGGCTGAATGAGAGAAGAGGAGAGAGAGTGGAAATGGGAGTAAGAGTAAGGGAGAAGTTGGGTTTGTATGGTAGTTGTCTTTGTAGGTGGTATTAGACAAACATAGGTGGACTATGAGGTAGCATAGTATAAGGGAAGTAGGAACATAAAAAGGATGCTGGGGGACTGGAGGGTGTGATAACTTGAGGGGAGCATGTTGGAGCAAAGAGAGAGAGTGGTATGAGTGGTTAGGAAAATAGAGAAGGCTATGAAGAAGAAAGGGTTTAAAAAGTGATGGAGGTATTCCAGAGATTTAAGGAAAGAGGAGGGGAACTATAATTATTGGGTGGAGAAAAGATTAGAGTTTAAGAAGGATGGCTATAGGTGGGAGGAGTAATGAGGGGGGAGCTGGTATTGGGTAATTAGGCTGAGAGGGTGGGGTAAGATAGGAATAAAGCTAGGAGTACTTGGGGCGGGTGGAATTTGGGGGCAGGGTAGGGGAGCAGAGTGAGCCCATAGGGCGAACAGAGCAGGAAAGAACACTAGAGGTGAGTATGGCAGAAATAGTATCAGCAAAGACCAGTTTAAAGGCTGTAGTTGGATGGTATGAGCTAAATATTCCCAGCCAGAAAATGAAGGCTGCCTTTACAGAGGGTGGTTTAGCAGGTGGAAAAGATATTTACAATCTAAGGATATTAACTCACAACTGTTTGTGAAAAAATAAAACTTGTTGGGATTATAATGAATATCAAGGATTTATATTGGTAGGTGCTGCCACCTAATGGTAGAAGGAGATAGCAAATAGCAGGGATAGTTGGACCAGTCTTGGGTTTAAATATATTCTTGGGTAGTGATAACAGGAGGGGGAGAGGGCAAACGGTCTGCGGTAGGATGCTAGAACACGCACACGGGAGGGCAGACTAACTCTATAGATAGTACATCAAGTCTACATTTAATTAGTGTTAAGCAACATACATTTAAACAATCTTGTTGGGGGTCTTCTCAGTAGTATTTTTCTAAGTACCAGGCAAGCTGGCCAATTCAGGGTGTCTTCATGTGATGGCTGGAGGTATTCCTTTTGTATTGTGTATATCACTCACATTCACCCCATCTGCCCTAAACCATGTCAGATTCCAGTCAGCAAAGTCCCAGTGGGCTAACGCTACAAAATCTAAAGATGCAGCAGCTCTCATATCCCTGTGATTTACAAAACCTCTGGCCATTTCCATACCTTGAAACGTCTGCCTCCAGACTGACCTAGGAATTATTTCAGACCAAATAAGTGTAACTTGCAAAAACTTCTGCATCAAAACTAAATCTCTAATGATCTGAGCTAATAACCTTCATTTAGGTATACTATCCAAATAGGGTCATAGGGTCATAGGTTTGTACTAAGCTAACTGCCCGTGTGGGCCATTTTAAGCCTAGCCAATTACCCCATGTGAGAATCGAACCCTGTACCTTGTGTTTGCAAGGTAAACACCATAAACATTATGCCAACTTCCCACCCTCAGATGAGCATTACTTAAAATTTACCCAAATCTGTCTGTTATCTATTAAATTTGAGAACAATTGATTTCATCATACCTCTAAACAATGTCGGCTTACCTCTCACTTCATTGGATCTAGTCCTAACATACAGGCCTAAGGTCTTATGCCTGCACATTTAGCTGTGAAAAATACATATGAGTGACCAAGGATAAGAATTCTGCTGCATCCTGAAAGACAATTACAAAGTAAAAATGACCATGCATCAATGCTTAACTTACCAGCTATCTAACATAAGATAAAAATAAATCTGAAACCCACATCCTGGTTGTCTTTATGTCTTCAGTCTGTGTACCCTCTAAAGCCAAGTCAAACACTCTGTCTATTCAAAAAGGATGAGTCAAAAACCTATCAGCAACCTTATCCTGATTTATGAATGCCCTTCTCAACACTTTAACAAAGTGAATAACTGACCCTGGACTCAGAACACACCTTGAAAAATCAAATTCTATCAAATGAGTTGTGGATAAATAACCCTAAACTATCCCATGTTACTGGGCACAACACCAACCCGGTATTTATGTCATAGCTCTCAATCTCTTAGCATAAAAATCTGGTCAAAGCCAAAAATAATGAGGGGACAAAGTCTCAAAAATAGGGATACATTTTAAATATTGCTCTTATAAAATTAGAAAGTTGCTAGAATAAATGGTATTGTGTTACCATGCCATTTTCTGAATAATTTGAAGTCTGAAACTCGAATGCCTATCATTATTTAGTGAATTCAATCCTCAATGATTTGCTGTAAAAATCCAGAAAAATCACAAATTTTATGAGGAACAGTCCAAAGACTGAGGCAAAAATCTTGACATTCTGTGTAAATCTGGACAGGTGAGAGGTATGATTCCTGTATAAAACTACTTGCTGGACACAATCTTGTTGATCTGCACTAGTACTGTGCAACTAAAACACAACTGCTGAATTTATAATGCAAAGATTGCTCCAATAAAATTTACCTAACAGCTCATTTATACTAAATGTACTAACATACATAAAAACAGCTAAACTGGACCACAAAACAAAGCTTGTATAATCTGGTACTATGCCATTCAGGCCTTTTACTTAGACCCCAACGTCTTTCCCAGAAGAAGTCTCTTTTGAAAGCCAGACTCTTTCACCCTCTCCCAACCCTTCAACATCTTTAACATCCCCAGTGCTTTGTAAAATCCCTTAGCTTCATTGATCTTGCAGCCACACTATGGACAACCATATGAACCCTCACTGTCTACAATGCTTCACCAAATAAAACAGATACCTACATACTTATCTGACTGACCAGCTCCTCTCATAGATAGGAAGCTGCTGTCCAAAGGATAGAAGTGATACACCCTCAAGAGTTAAACATGCTTCTCATTGATGGTGACCATGACTAAGCCACTTACCAACCCACTACAGCCTTAGAATTTTCCAGACTTCCTTGGGTGCTACTGTTTATCTCCATTTGGAACCATCAAAAGAAACCTGCAGAACTGAAATGGGACAAGCTATCTGGCGCATTATTTATTCTACATGGAGCAGGCATAGTTGAAAATGTTACATTGATCATCAAACTGTGTAGCACTAACTTGCAAAATACCAGCTGCACCAAACTTGACCTAGCCATCCTCTTTGCCAAAGCCTGTAGAACTGCCTCATTATCAGAGTGACAAAACACTTTTTGTTTTGCAACTCTTCTTTCCACACTATGGATGCCACCCAAATTGACATCAGCTACTAAAATGCAATATCATTCCTCCCTTCACCAGCCACTCTAACAGCCATTCTGATGCAAATTAACTTCCTTGAAAAAAATGCTGACATATGTAACCCCCCAGTAAATGAGTATACAACTGCAAATATTCAGATGGTACCCACTCATCTTGCCAAAAAGAGATTCCATTGGAACATAAAAAAAATTGCAGATAACAAAATCCTGCTTAATTTTATTGGGTACCCTCTTACTCACTGCTGTTTAGTCTTCTTTCCCCTCAGTATATTGACCGATGACCTGCTGAATGTTCAATGCTGGCTCACTATCCTGCAAGCAAAACTCAACAACTCCATTACATCCTTAATCCTGACCTTTCCTTTCCTTTTAAACCAACCAAGACAGTCTCTCAGCTTATTAATTTTCTCTGTGAGCAAACAAAACAAAGCAAGTGATGCACCACTTCCAAGCTCAAAAACTGAATACCTTGCTGGGAACTTGCAACTCATTATATGCCACTGGCACCACACAAATTTGGCACAATTCAAGAAATTGCTGCATGGCTTCACCTGCCTCTTCCTTTCCTTCTCAGGTCAGCAGAAAATCATCCAAATAATGGACAGCCTGCTGCCTCAGAGCCATCATTGCTAAATCCATTATAAAGATGTACTAACCTCAAAAGTAGCACAGCTTATCATACAACCTATAGGCATTGATGTATCAAAATAAAACTTACCCCCAAACACATCTCCAACCAAGGCCAAATGGACAAGTATCTGGGCAAAAGCCATAAGGCAGCTTCAATATCCAGTTTAACCAAGCAAGGGCCTCAAAAGACGCTAATAAAACTGACAAAATCATCCACTGATGCATACTGCACTCTCTCATCAACTTTATCAATATGATCATTCACTGATCCTCCCTCCAGAAAAGTGAGACAGCGAATTAAGTGAAAGTCATCTAATTTCTTCTTGGGTACAAAGCCCAGTTGTGAATGGAAAAAAAAGGGAACTGGTGGACTGGTAAATAACCACATCAATCTGCCTGTCTCTACTTCCTTGTTAACTACACCCTAGTCACATCTTCCCTATCCCTTTCTGATTTCAAATTTGGAGGTATCACTTGTATCCCCATAACCCTATATCTAATGGAAAAACATACTGAACAACCATACACTAACTGTCTACAGCCTCTTTGGGGCAACCCTTCAACATTTCTTCTAATATCTGCACTCTTATGGGAAAATGTGTCAGTTTGTGTCCCACAAACTCCACAAAAGGGCAACTGCCCCCTTGCTCCATGAAATCTACCCTCTCCTCACACTGCCTTTGCTACTGTCCCCAACCTGCTGTTGTCTTGCTGCACTAGGAGGGCTAACCCCTCCTGCACCATCATCTGATGACCCATATGGGCTACCATACATTGAACATATGTGCACAAATCTACATGAAGGCCAAGTGCACCTCTGCATGTTACAAGCCCAATAGGTACCTCTCTTCTCCCTATTATCCCCTACTGGGGGTCTCAGATGAACACCAAACATATCAAACATGGTGCTAAGCCATGTATCAACATGCCATGCCTCATACCTTTGTGACCTATCTACTGCCTTCAACTTTTGGAAACTCTAGTCAAAACACAAGCAGGCATTGCCTTCTCATAACCACTGTTCCTCTCTAATTGTTAGAAAATATTAGCAATGATAGTGTCTATGTAGCCTCCATCTCCAAAATCACTGACATTATATAAACAAAACCTAGCACCAAATTGTCCCATGTCTAAGCCCTAAATCTTCCTGGCATTTTTTCCCAAGACTGCTAAAGCCACTACCAGATCCTTTACCCCTGGGGCTTCCATTTCTGCTATTTTTCTGAGCCCCTTCAGTGTCTAACAATTAAAAAATGTCAACATACTCCACACTACAAATCTTTTCTTTAAATTCAAGATGGATATGAGGCATCAAAAAAAGCCCCAACCCCCCTGACAAAAGGCTTGAGCCCCAAGGGACTCTGATGGTAACCTCTACTGAGTCATTCTTTCTGGCCCTCAAGGGTAAGACATTCCCCTGAGTCTGCCTATTCCCAGCCACCCTTCAGCCACCAAGAACCCTTGACCCTGTTCTTGAGCTTCACCCTATGCCCCTGCCTGCTCATCTTGTTGCCTCCCATGCCCTAAGGTTTAAGCCTGTCCAAAGACTTAATTCCAAGCATTGCCCATTTCAAGTTTCATCTAATTTTGATAAACATTTCTCATTAAAGGATAAAACATTACCTGGTGTTGACTGGGGTACTGCCATCAATACTACATCGACCTCATACTGCTCTGTTCAAGTTCTCCTCCACTTCTTTGGTGCTTCCTTACAAAACTGTGATATCGGTGTCTTCCAGTTTCTTTACTCTCCTCCTTCTGGTGGACTGACTCACTGGTTATGATCCTGCTGGCTGTGCTGGTGAGGATACCGCCTGAAATAAGGCCTCAGTTTGAGCCTCTATTTTAGCCCAATGGTCCTTGTGCAATGAGACATCCACCACACTGTAAAATAATATGATCCATATTAGTGTCAAATATTTTCTGTGACTATTCCATTTTTCAGTAGTCTCCAAATACCCCACTACCTAACCTCTTCTCCGTAATGTGAATTTACACTTGTTCTGCTACCCCTACTCCCCATGCAAAACTGCACTTTTTGTTTTAACATTACCCATGTATTTTATAGTTTATAGATTACCCCCCCACCCCCTAAGTCATGGTTAAAGCCATGTTATTAAAAATGTTTAACCTGCTCCATTTTTAACATTGCGTAGAGAAATAATTGCTTGAGTGTTCATGTTCCAGTTTCCTACTTAGCTTCAGACTTACCCTCCTGCATTCTTTCCTCTGCACCTACATCTCAATCCATAACTTCAGGATGCTAGGACAAACCAGACAACATGCAGCATTGTACAATATTTTTGCAATATCTCCATTTTCTAATTTAACAAAATAACTGCAGCGCACAAACAAATCAGGTTGTTGTGCACACTGTATTTATAATGAATATTGTATTCACAACCAGAGCCAAAGTAAAAGGTTATAATAAAAATACAATAAATCAAATTGCAACATAAACTGTCTGTGGGCATAATGAGATAAAGCCTTTCATGTTATCCATTCTAGTTGGCTTTACCTGTTTCTTTAACTGATCATGTCTTTCCTGTGATCTGCATTTGTAATGGATCCATTTACATTCCCTGATCACAGTGAGCCCTTGCATAAGTGCAATTGTTTTATTATACTGCTACCATTAATCTACATCAGTGTCATGTCATCTCACCTTTACCAGAAAATATGAAGTTGGAGGCTTAGATGACTTACATTATTAACTTCTTCACAAACAAACAAACTATGAAAAACAGTACCAGAAACAAGTATGCTGTGAACTGAAATGCCTTGAATGTAGCAATGTTAACCTAGTTCACCATGCTGCTTTCCATTCTGATGCATTTTCCAGGAAGAACTACCTTATAGGCAATTGTTCCAGCCATTCAGCCTCTTAGCACTTGCGGCCAGTCAGCTTACATACCTATTATCCCCACCTCCTACAGTCTGCCCTCAGACATGCTTTCCAGGCCTGCCTTTATGCTTTTACACCACCAATGCATGTCACTTGCACATTCAAATGGCTCACTGCACTGATATTTAAAACATAAAATGGAGCTGTAGTGTGTTCCATGCCTGCAGCTTAATTTGAGACCAATCATTTTGCCATGCCAAAGGACACATAAACCCGACTTGCCAATGATTATCATGTAGCCACCCTCTCACTACTGTCAGTTCCCTAAAGGAACACACCATAACATTCAGCTTCTCCACCATGTTGAAAAGTTCTATGGACACTGGGACAGAGAAGAGTGTACCAAGCTTCTCTAAGAACAGGAAAGCCTAACTACCTATGCACTCCGCTCAGCCAGAAATGATGAAAGATCTCACTTGGCCTACTCCTTTTCCTACATCCTTTCAAATGCCCTTCACGTTGCATATTGGCACAAACCTATCTAAACACCTGCAGCTCTCTCTCTCTCTACATATATATATATATATATATATATATATATATACACAAAGATATAGACTTAAGCATTATATCTGTATCTATATATGTATATATATATGTATATACATATATGTATATATATATATATATATATATATATATATATATATATATATATATATATAAACACACACACACACACACACACACACACACACACACACACACACACACACACACACACACACACACACACACACACAGATATGGGAAGACTTACTGCTTTACAATCCTGCCCTGAGCAGTGTCCACACCTCTCCACTATTAAGGGAACTGCACTTCCCTTCTTCCTGCAGAAAAATTACTAACTGTACTAGATGCAGTCTGTTCACTTGGGTGTAGACAAATGGGCACAGATGGGCACAGCATGTGCTCCAAAAAACCACGCCAAAGAGATGGGACCTACCACAAGCCTAGCTATATATAACTTCCTCTCTCCTCCAGCTACCATACCTCACTTCATCTAACCTATTCCCTCTACCTAAACTTCTTGATTCTTCCCACACACTCACTCACTTCCTTTTCTACCAACTAAAATACTCTTGCTCTTGAGTAGGCGTATATATACAAATATGTCTGCTTAGCAAACTCAGTTTTTGCTTTAATGGTTTTTGATGCCAATCTAAAAGTGCAGCCCATCTGGCATGAGATACCCTTTTACCTCTAGACTCTAGTATTTTTCTAATATAGTTAAGCTTATATAGCTCGTGTTCCTTCTTCAGGGAGGTGCTTTTCTTTATCTTGTTTGGTATATTTCGTCCAAACCTTTACATACTTGCAGGTTTTATCTGCATGCCTACTATGTTTGTAACAAGCTGGTGTTTTTCTTGGATGGATACTTTTTGACTCATCTCCTCCCATGCTAATCAAAACAATCACACTAAGTTGAGAAAAGGTAAGGAGACATTTTTTAGGCTGCAGAAAGTATGTGCTCAGTTGATGTCCTCTTACTCCTCGACAGCGGTGAAGACTTTCAGTCTACCTACCCTACATACTTGCTAGTATATCAGTATCATTCAGCAAGTTAACTCATCGTTTCACTGCTTTGTTATCTTACTCGGTGTTATCCAGCCATCAGTCCACCATTACTACTTTGCATCCAACAACAAATGTTCATTCTAGCTTACATTTTATCCCAGTACCTTACAAGAAACACACACACACACACACACACACACACACACACACACACACACACACACACACACACACACACACACACACACACACATTTATACAAAAATCACCATGTTACAACCATCAGTGGAAACCCAAAGCAGAGCTGGTCAGCAATGAAGGAATAAAAATAAAAAAGGAAGGTTGTCCCCTTACTACCACCATCCACTGAGCAAATAAGAAAAGTTTCAAAAACACTCCCCAGAGCATTCCTACTGCTTCCCAGATATTTTCATGTAAACATATTGCATAATTTTTTTCTGAGATAACACAAAGAACAGAACTATGACATAAATATTTTACAAAACATAGATACAGTGATGCTGCAACTGCCACTGAAGCACCAGCTCTAAGACACCATTCAAAAATACTTTTGCAAATTTACAAATTTTATATGTCAAAATGTCTAAAGGTGCTACTCAAAAAGTGATTCCCACAAAACAACCAAACATCTTCACCTGAAAGTACTGAACTAATCTGTTACAGTTGAAAAACTATTTGGTGCAGTCTGCCTTCTACTTACAGAAAGCATGCCCACTTAGAGAAAGCACGCACACTTACAGAAACCAGGCACACTTACAGAAAGCATGCACACTTACACAAAGCATGCACACTTACAGAAAGCATACACACTTTTCTTGCATACCTTCATGCGTTGCATTCCCTTTATCCTGTCATGTGGTACAAACCATAGAAAATCTGAAATGCAAGTGGACATGTGACTCCATTTGGGGCATGGGGTATTCCCTGCCCTATCCCTCATGGCAGAAGAGTACATATATCAAAAGGGATGTCACAATAAATCCACTGTATGTTCATAGTGCTAAGGAAAGACAAATAAACTTGTAGCTACAGAAGGTTGTATAGTGCTGTTCAGACACAATGAAATAGGATGTCTTTCCAGCATTTTTGTAAAGTTGGGTAAGGGTACTGCATCCCCACAAATTGGTAGTGATTTTGTTAGAGCAGGCTCAATACACCATCCTAGTAAGTGCTCTCAGAGCAGAACTCAATGGCAATTTATGGCACTGTGAATCTTTGACAGAAAAAAAAATCCATCCATACTGGTATATCTTTAAATTCCCCTCCATCTTGTTTGGTTTAATTTTAATGAAGTTTCAGCCACATTAAACAAACAGGTCAAAGCTTCAGCTAGATGAAACTGACAACTTAAGAAAAAACAGAGTGATGCAGGCCATTCTGCAAGTCAATTGAGGGGGGGGGGTTTTCCCCTAGAACTCCCCTTACTTATACTTACTAACTCCACTGTTTCAGAGCTGAACAGAAAAAAAAGAAACACTCAAATAGTTGGGAAAAACTGCCATTGTAAATGAACAATATAAACTAATTGGTTTAAGCCCACAAACTTTACTCTCAACCAAGCATAAGGAAACCATTTTGTTAACTGAGTAAACAGCACCCCAGAAATATATATATATATATATATATATATATATATATATATATATATATATATATATATATATATATATAAAACACATAATATCAATCATAATGCTCTTTAAGGTAATGTGTTGCATGTAAAGCCTCTGTCGAGGGGTCTTGCTCCAGCACTCCTGTAGTGAAGATGAACAAAATTAAATCTGCATATTCTTACAATATCTCCACTATGGCAGTTATCTGTTAACTTAAGTTCCATCCTCCAGAAATGCCTACATGTACTTCCAGGTCATGCTCCAAGCACTTATGGCTGGTCATATACTACTTGGCCCCCATCAATGTAACTCCTGCAGTGTGGCATTGCTGTTAGCTCCCCTTAAATTGTTAGATTGTTAACTCCAGGCATCAGCAATCAAGGAATAGCTATGAAAAACTGGAAAAGAATAAAGTGTGTCAGTGTCAACAACAGATAAATCCATCAAGATTACCCCCTCCCCTCAATATCCACAGGCCCTGCATCTTGCATGACAACATGCTCCTTTGGAATGAACATGGTATTTATTTATTTCTATGAAAGGTCATAACAAATCATCCATAAATGGCCATTCACATATCAATAATACATTTGACAAAAAGTATGTGCATCTGTACAAGTATTTTCAATATTTAAAATTGTATTAACACTTATCTGTCTGTATTTTTCATAAACAAAAAAACAAAACTGCATCACAATTTTTAAATGCTTCATTTCTAAAAAAAGTCTATAACAAATCATATCTAAGTGACTAAACTAAACACACATTCAACATTACACAATTCAAGATTTTTTTTTCCCAAAAATTCTTAACTTTACAAATATACACATGATGGTTATCAAACCACTACAAGTCATTTCTTTCTGCAGAAACCAGATTCATAAACCTTTTCTCTTTATCAGAATATGTTTATAATCTAAACTCCAACAAAATCCTTCACAAAAATATATTTTAACAAGACCCATTGTATTCATGTACAAGACAAAACCTGTTTTGTATGTTTTTTCCAGCTCTGTTCCACACACTTATTACCTATAATCTATATGATAATGGACCATGTTTGCTCATATTTATATTCAACAAATTGCAAATTTTCTGTTTCTTTTCCAGCTGCTTGTTATATTTATCTTGGGCATTTTTTCTGTTAATCAGAATCCCTAATTATAAAAATTATCAAAGGAAAATTTCCAACAAATTTATAACAAAGGATAATATTTTATCTTTGTCTGTATCTCATAAAAATTTTAAATATAAAGCCCATAAAAACTTAAAAGATAAACCAGTTCTGTCCCAGCACATTGCTTAGATGCATATAACCCCCTTTTTGAAGGTATTCTACTATCTACTTTATATCACCATAAAAATGATTGCTCATCTATCTCACCTTAATATTTCTGAGTAATAAATACACCCCAGCTAGAGAGGTAGCAAGCCCAAAGAAATTACTTTTCTTATTTTTAAAGTACATCAGTCCACATTCTACCAATGGTTTTTGAATCCCCTAATCAAATTTTGAGAAAAGTTATCTTTATGAAAATAAATACCTGCAACAAGATCTGTTTCCCCAAATCCACCTACCTTGTTCACCTGTAAACCATATTGCAGGATCAAATCCTGGGTTACTTGAATAACACTGATGACATTGTGCATCTTCTTGGCAATAAATGAATGAATGGATGGACGGACGGATGGATGGATGTATGAACAGATGGATGGATGGATCTTTGTTTACCAGGAAAGTCTGACTGTGAAAAAAGCCTTTTCAGCAGATGCACATAGAGAAAATCTCTACATTTTGCAACAGTTTTGACATATGCATAAAATACAGTTACATGATATCAGAAGGAATACAAAATATAGGTAAGTGTACATACATAAGAGAAAAAATTATAATAGTTTACATAATCATCATTTAGGAACAGAGGATGTATATAGCATGCATGGGTACATACAGTGTTGAACATTCATTAGAGATAGACACAGGCTTCTATCCAGCAAAGAGAGTTATAGCATTGAAAAGGGCAGTAATATTACTTGCAATTTCTAGCAATTAAAAGTAATGAAACGTACAGGCAGTTTAAGTACAGAAATATTAGGAAGGGGAAGGTGGTTGATAATGAAATATAGTATGATATGTTAGTAGTAGAGCTACTATGAAAGTATCATTATATATACGATTGAAAAGTAAACTAAGGCATCTGCATTATTTGTTTGATTGTCTAATTATTTACTTTATTTATGTGTACACATATGTTTATATGCATGTCCTCCACTCCATCGCCAACAATCAATAATAACTTAGGTGGCACTGTAACTCAGTTTAACCACACTTCACTAATTCATTCCTAGCAATCACCAAACAAAACTCAGACCTATCATCCACCATCCCAGAAACCCATAATACTACAACCACTGTAATCTGTTCTCTTTGACCTTTTCAGCAAATGGAGCTACTTGGGCTTCTGCTCTGATGTCTTCATTTCTTAATCTGTCCTACAGTATACATGCTAGCACATATCTCAGGCACTTTATCTCCATCACCTTTATCTTCCTCAACTGCTGTGCCTTCAGTGCCAAGGTTTCTGTACTATATAGTAGTGCGTAAACTTTCTTATTGTCCATAAAATATTTTGTGTGATTTTACCTGGCAAGCCAAACACAGTCTTGTGTTGTTTAACAGCTTCAACTTATGTTTTATATTTAATAGTACAATGCTATCTGCATATCTTGCTCTATTTGTCTAACATTCAGGATACAGGAAGGCAAGCTGATTTGAATTCATGATTATTCACTGAAGAATTATTCTTTAATGGACAAATGCACAAATATGAATTTGCAGATAAAAACTGAAAACTTCTATGTCATATCACTCTTTTATTTTTTCTTATTTTGTTTGCCATGAATCTGTTGTGCTAGATATGCAGTTTCAGGATGGGTATCCATATTAGTGGTCCAAATAGACAGCTTACCTAAAATATTTATACATTCTTCTGCATTTTCTGTCCTCATCTACTGGTATTCATTCAGTAATTTAGTTTCTAAGGTTACCCAGCACTCCACATAATTTGCATAGAAACATATATTTATTTCATCCTTACAGGCTCTGTTGAGTTAAGCCGCAATATCCTATGTTTATCATTTGAGACTTTTAACTAAACTTACAGAATTCTTATCCAAATCACAAACACCAGATGAGCTAAATAAGAACAGAAGATACATTTGATCATGATTGCTATGGACTCGTTTACGTTTAAATTTTCAAAGTGTTTAGTTTTTTTTAATACAGAGATGAGAATGAACCCCATTCCTAAGCCAGGGCATAGTTTAAATTCATGAAATCAGTTTTGATTCAGCCTTTTAATGTTTGCCAAGGGTGTTCTGTCATCATGTGCAATGTATCTAGATATGTCTCCTGTGGCTTATAATGAGTTATATTGTAAACATACTTAACTATGTTTGGTGAGTAATTTTATTAGTTCAATTGTTTCTTTTACCACAAAAATTACCCAGGTATCCTAATTTCACTGCTTTAATTTCTGTTTGCAGCTCCTGATATTTTGTAACAATATGATTCAGTATATAATGGCGTTGATAAACCTACATTTTTCTGTATGTCTTATTTTCATGTAGATTTTGTAAACCTTGATATATGTTCACTATCTTGAGCTGTCATTATTAACCCATTATGTTTTGGATGACATTTTTCAGTCTCTTACTGTTATTTTTCTGCTGTGTTAAATACCCTCTAGTGTTTTCTGCTGAAGCTAGGGTAGTTAGTGGCTGTAGCATAGTCCAGATCCAGGCCTGCTGCTTCTGGAACTGTTTGTAGTGGTTTGTTTGTTCTGAATCTTGGTAATTTTGGGGCCGTGCACCTGTGGTACTTACAAGAGTTTTTTCATTTTGTTTGTTCTGAGCCCATTTTCCAGGCCATCTTGGATTGGAAGGGGCCTATCTGCACTTTTGTGAGAGAATTATGTTTGATTGGCACCTGACAGGTAAAGGAAGGCCTGCCTAGGGCTTGGAATAATCATCCTCAATGGTACTTTTGAATTTTGTTAGAGTTTTTTTTTCAGGTTTTAGCTTCTGGTATTTAGGCCCTGCATCTGAGCAGATTTATGCTTGTATCTGCATTGTGCAGCACTGTGTGTACCGTGCAATTGTGCACCAAAGTTGGACAGTTAAATTTAACAAATTTTCCCTTAAAACCCAGGCAGAAATATCCATTTGCCGAGCTCCTTCATGATTGTTTCTGAAAAGCCACTAGTGACAACAGTCTTCAACCTAGCATTATGGACAGTTCAGCTACCCTTCTTTCTCCTGCCAACCTTGTTGACTTGGGTCTCTTGAGGCAATGTAGCAATTGCCTCATATACACAGACACCCCTCTACTAATAACACAGTCTAGTACAAAGTGTGAAAGATGTATTTACACCAAGAATGTAGAAACCCGTGCTCTCTCTCACTCAATACAGTAACACAGAGAAGGTTATCAACTCACTCACCACTACATATTCACATAGTACCATTACTCATACACATACCACTACTCATACACATAGTATGCATCAAACATGTAAATCCACATACGTGGAGGTTCTCTTGAAAAACTTACTGAAACACCAGAGACCTCCAAAACACAAGTCTGCTACAGCTAACACAGTCTCCACAGCACCCATGATACATAGCAACACCAGTGCCTCACTTGCCAAGCCCGTAAGGCACACCACTCAAAAAACAAGCTTTTTGTCATTGGAGACTCATTAGTGAGACACACAGATATCCCACTCACCAGGTTGGACAAGGAGAAAGTAGGTGCCTGTCCGGTGCCAGGATTCACCAAATCACACATGCACTCATGTCTCTCAGCAACAGGTAATGTTATGACTCTGTTATAGTTCATGTTCATGTGAATGACCTGAGATGTATCTCACTGGACTATATGAAGAGAGACATGGCTAAGCCCTCAGAGTATGTGTCCCAGGCAGGTATGTCCCTAGACTTGAACAGCATACTACCCTCACCTAGAATGATGTCACCGCATAAACACAAAATGATTGATTTCAATAATTGGCTTAGTTTTTGGCATTGTTCCAAGGGGATCCAGTTCCTGTCTGCCTGGGAAGCCATGGTCAACAAATCTCACTGATTTGGCACAGACAGTTTGCACTGGGAACCCCTTAGGCTTTTGGCTGCTGGCAAAAGCTCTTGCCTCCCAAATAGTGCCTTTTTTAGCTAAGGTCTTAAAAATAACATTAACAATGTGAAATTAACCAATCAGAACAAAATAAGGGTCATGCTGCTAAATGCTAGGAGCTTAAACTAAAAACTGCACTCCCCGGAAGCTCTTCTATCACTAGAAGATGTAGATGTCAGTGCAGTCACAGAAACCTAGTTTAAGGCCTCAAAGAGTACCCCAGCCCTGCAAGGCTATGATGCCTTCCACACCTTTAGGCCACAAAACGAATGAGTAAAAACCAAAGGAGTCGGAGATTCAATCTATATTAGAGATAAATTCACTTCACATCTATTTAAACTGGATAACTCCATGGAGCTATTCCAGGTCCAGGTTATGGTGGGTAAGACCACTATTCAAGTCCTAGCCAGTTATAGATCCCCCTCCATGAGTCAGAACATCCATGAGGCTTACTTAACCAAACTGAAGGCAATCCAAATGTTACCAAACACACTGCTTATGGGGGATTTCAATTATCCCACCATCAACTGGGAAACCTACTGTAGCCCAAACTCACTACCACAAAAGTTACTTGACTTTGTGAATTGAAATGCCCTGGAGCTAATTGTCCATACCCTGACAAGAGGAACAAACATTCTAGATCTGGTCCACACCAACATGTCAAACAGGTGCTCTGCTGTGACTGTTGGACCCTCATTAGTTAAAACTGACCACAAATCAGGCACCTTTGAATTGACACTAACACCAGAACTCACAAAAGGTTGAAATTAGACTAAAAAAACTTCACCAAGGCAAACTATACCCTCCCAGGTGAAGGTATAAATGCATTCCAAGCCCCGCCCCAAGCTGAAAGTGGTAACTACGCTGAAGCTTACACTAAAGCCCCATACAATCACTTGCATAAGTGTATAAACTCGACTGTACCAGATAGAATCAAAGCCAGAGCCCCATGTAAAATCAAGCTGCCATGGTGGACTTCCAGCATCAACAAACGGTACAATAAATGCAAAAGGTTGCTGTCCAAGAAAACAAAGAGAAGGACCCAACAATAAAAAAGAACTCTCCTCAGCCTTAATAGGCAAATAAGACAACTTGTCAAATCCTCCAAGAGTTCCTTTGAGAGAAACATAGCAAGTACTGCCAAGGATAACCATAGGGCCTTTTACAGCTATGTATGTAACCTACAGGGTAGGACCCAAGCATTTGCAGTACTGGTGGCCAACAGTATCACACACACTGACCACACAGAGATAGCAAATCTGCTAGTGGATAGGTTTGGTGAAAATTTCACTCCCTTATCCCCTCATAACTTACAACAAACCCTCCCCCAACCCCATCCAACCTTACATATCTGAACAGCAGGTCCTCAAAGCCATGTCCAAGACAAAGAAGATGGCCTCTATGGGACCAGATGACATCCCAGGTAGTCTTCTAAACAGGCTAAAATATTATATAGCATCACCACTAAGTACCTTTTTCAATTATAGCCTAAACACATGCTTTGTTCCTTTGGAATGGAGAACAGCAAAGGTTGCCTAACAACAGACCTGGGGAATTACAGATGCAAAAGCCTGACCAGCCTCATCTGTAAGGCCATGGAACGTATCATTATGGAACTCAAAAATAAAGACATAGGTGACCTCCAAACCCTGGATCCTACCCAATTCGGCTTTGTGAAGGGCAGATCCTGCCTGTTAAATCTGGTGGATTTCATTTAAAATGTGACCAAGACCATTGATGAGGGCAAATCTGTGCACACAGCATACCTCAACTTGGCAAAGGTTTTTCACACAATCCCACATTCAGGCATTACCGATAAACTTTGCAAACTGAATGTAAACCTCTTCGTTGTAAGATGGGTTGCCAACTGGCTCACAAACCAGGCATACACTGTCAAAGTGGGTGACTCCACATCAACCAGCAGACCTGTTCCCAGCAGGGTGCAACAGGGGTCAGTGCTGGGCCCTCTACTATTTGGTATATACTTCTCAGAAGTTCAAGTCAAAACTAAAGGGTTGTGTCTGATCATGCTTGCAGACGACTGCAAACTAAGTTCAATCATTGAATCCCCAAATGATGTCAGTATACTCCAGGATGGTCTCACACAAGCCAGTGACTGGTATATTCATCATTGTCTCAAACTAAATGCAAAGAAATGCATCATAATTCCCTTCAGTGCACACAATGTCCCTTTACACTATCAAATCAATAACAATACCCTAAGTACCCATGCAGTGATAAGGGACCTGGGATTACAGGTTGACCACAACCTTAATTTTGACCATCACGTGTCTACCATTGTAAAGAAGCTTTCCACATAGCACACTTGATTAGTAAAGGCATCGCCTCGAAAGCAAAAGAATTTATAACACCATATACTCGGAACTTCTTCGGCCCATAATTGAGTATAACACCTCATTCAGTATGTACCCTACTAAGCACCTACAACAATTAGAGAGACTTCAGATGTTTCTAACAAAGAATATTAAGGGCCTCCAGCATGTGGCTTACACAGACTGACTAAAATCACGGTCACTATACCTTGTATCATACAGACTTCTTAGGGGAGACTTATCCCTGCCCTACAGAGCAACCCAAGACCCAAACCTAATGAACTTACTGCATATCCATAAATCAAATGGGTCTAGGGCCACCAATTCCAGGGATTTAATTATGACCTGTGACTTAAATACGACATGCTGGAGAGGCAGATTTATCTCCCAGCAACTGCCACATCTTTGGAACAGGCTACCAATTCAAGTGAAACAGAGCACCTCTATGACTCT
>NC_056725.1:1779529320-1779641820 GCF_019279795.1 Protopterus annectens | reverse complement strand
AACAAATATATATAACTATCCGCTACATCCCTCCTGGTGACAATGCAGCTACACTGGAAAATATACTACATTGGCTATCCATAAAAATTCCACAAAACAAATACTGCTAGGTGACGTCCATATCAATTGGTTGGACATAACCTATAAATCCCCTACATGTAACATGAACGTACGTAGTTTCACAAAACTAATTAATAACCCCACACATAACAGCAAGACATCAAATTCCTTATTAGACTGGATCCTAATATCAGACCCTAGCAAATTCACCACCACAGGTACTAAGTCTGACTATTTCAGCAACCATCTCCCAATCTATAAAACCAGATATCTCACACCACCTTTTAAACAGCATGTTTGTAAAATAACACCCAATCTGTCTAAGTTTAACCCAAAAATATTCATTACTACCCTATCATTTATAAACTGAAACATCCTAAAAATCCTTCTTTAGATAATGCTGTAAATTAACTCAATACAACTTTCCTAAATATCTTAAACAGCCTTGTACCTCCTAGGAGAAAGGGACTATAAACAAATAATGCAATGTGGCTATCCAACAAAGTAGATCAAGAAGAAAGGGACTATAAACAAATAATGCAATGTGGCTATCCAACAAAGTAGATCAAGAAGAAAGGGACTATAAACAAATAATGCAATGTGGCTATCCAACAAAGTAGATAGAACTCTAATGCAGGATAGACAACAAGTATGGAAATGGCAAAAATATAAAACACCACAATATCTGCCAAACCCCAGAATGCTTCACAACGCTACTAAAAAAGCAAATGAAGACAAAAAATATATTGTAACAACTTTCAGAACAATAGTAAACATAACCCTAAAACATTCTGGAGGGCCATTAAAGAAATCTCACATCCTGGCCAAAAAATCAATCCTAATCCTTCTCCCAATATCACACCACAAAAACTGCAATAGAATTCATTATTCTTGTTTCATAGATAGTACAGCATCCCTAACAAAGAATTCTCCATCTTCAACACTAACCACGACAAACTGGTACATATCAGTACATCCACTTTTGCCTTCAAACCTGTGCCCACATCCTATATAAAACTAGTATTAAACTCAAACCTCGATCTCCCAAGTGAGTACCTTAAAATAGCAGCTAATAGCACTGCCTGTCCTGTCTCAATCCTTATAAATAGATCAGTTCAGGAATCCCACATTCCCCATCTCTCTAAAAAATCACACATTATCCCTCTACACAAAGGAGGAAATTCAACAAGCATTACTAACTTTAGACATATAGCAATTGTATTAACCCTCTAAAATAGTTGAAAAATGCTTTCAGAAGCAATTGCTGAACTATCTCCTGCAGGAAGAACTCCTATCCCCCACACAACATGGCTTCTGTTCCTCTCACAGTACTAACAATGCACTTCTAACATTTATAGATACTGTCAGTAAAGATAGAGATAACAGCAAACTAGTCTCTTCCTTATTTCCAAATTTGTCTAAAGCTACTGACACAGTTTGTCACAGCAAACGTCTACTTCAAATATCTTCTCTAGGTTTATCTCAGCCCACACTTCCATGGTTTAAAATCTACCTGCCCAATAGGTATTAGTCAGTGAAATGACAACCTACCTTCTCTCCATACCTCCCAGTCATCACTGGTTTACTCATAAGGCTCTATCTTTGGTCCCTCCACCATCCACACATTCACACAACAGGCTTCCCTAATACAATACAAACAATCACTCCACACTCACATCTAATGACCTGGCACATTGCCAGAAAATTACTCTGAGAACTTTAACAGCCACTAAAATAACTGATGCTCAACACTCTCCAAAAGAATACTTCTACCCCCAATCCCCTTCTCATGAAATCAACAAAATGTAAAGTCCTCTCTCTTAATACTATGGCCATTGATGTCACTTCTCAGAGTAAATGATGATGCAATGACCTAAAATTCCTATCTGTTTACAAAACTATTAAATCTGCTGGGCATGGTCTGTACTCATACCATGTTGCTAAAGCCTGGAACTCCATATGTGTATTCATCAGGTCAATACCCTCCCTCCAGTTCCTTAAAAAAACATTCTGAAAGACTTCCTAGCTAAAAGCTGTCTTTGTTCTTGTTCAACACCAGGATAAATTATATCCCTAAATATGAACAAGTATCTATTCATACTTTCTACCTTATTATCCCATCTTCACTCAGGTCTATATTATAAACTCAAAGGTACAGAATGTCGACAACCTTTTCATTGACACAAATGTGTCGAACGTCCACTTCAGCGAATGGACACATCATTGATTTCTTTCCAAGGGAAAGAAATCGGTAGGCCAACTACAAGTGAGACAATATAACAAACACTATGAAGTGGGGGTCTTCACCCCCCACACCCCCAATGTGGGGGGGCTGTGCCTCCCCACCCCCCCAACTAAATATACTAACTCTGAAATCACACTACAGTGGGGAAAAGAACAGATTTAAAACAATGGCCAACTGATTTCTTTCATGATTTGGCCATTCGCTGAAGTGGATGTTTTGTCGACATTCTGTACCTTTGAGTATAAAATATAGACCCTCTTCACTCAGTACCTGTGTTCAATCAATTTATCTCTTCCTAAATATCCCATAACCCTGTTTTTTCTCTCATTTCATATTGTAATGCCTCTTTATATTATACTAACTTAACTTTATTTTCTCTATAAACTGGCTAAAGTTTCTCTAAATATTAAATCATTGTCATATAAGTTGTATTAATACGTATCCAATGTTTTCACTTTATGTCCAGTTTGGTATAATTATTTAAACTGTAGATGTTTTGCATTATTTCTGAAGATTATAAAATTATTGCTCTTAAAATGTTTTGTGTAATACCTTGAAGATTTTCTCTGCTGCCTATGTTGAAAATGGTTTCCCACCCTGTCAGACTTTCCAGGTAAGCAAATGCCAGTAAATAATTAAATAAATAAATCATTTTATAGGGACAAAAAGTCATTTTCTTGTTTTCTTATGCAACTGATCCAATACTCTTTGGAGACCTATATATCACACAAAAGCTGTAAGTTAGAATGGGGAGGGAAATTGATTTATCACCTGAAGTTTATCCCAAGATATTAAAGCAGTTTTGAGTATTAGCTTCCAGTCTTCTAAAATACTCCTTACTAACCTTTGCTCTCATTTGTTTATGCTATATTCCTGTCCCTTCATCTATTCACAAATACTTATACTCTTGTTTCAATTGGTTTTTTATCACATTCCTCTGCAAGTTGGATATTTTCTTGATGCTTACAGTTTTACTGTGATAAATGTCGCCTTTGCAAATTTGTAAAGAGCAAGTGTTACTCTAAGGTCATCTAAAAAGTTTTCATCACTTGTAGCTGTACTTTCAATTGTTTATCAGATGAACGGTATACTTTTAGATTATGTAAAATTCAGAGGAGATTTGACCTGCAAATGTTGCTTTCTTGAACTCAGATTGTATACATTGCCTAGGCTTTTATGTAAACAGTTTAAAGGACTGAAGTAAAGTCCAAACAGTAATGACGAGAAAGAATAATGCTGGAATATTCCCTATGAATTCTTATACCTGGGATAATAATTAGCCCTTTTTTGTGATCCAGTTGCAAAGCGGCTTGTTACTTTTTCAGAATGACTGCAATATTATTTATCAAATGATGTCGGTATACTTCAGGATGGTTTTACGCAGACCAACAACTGGATTCTTAGTTATGTTCTCAAACTGAATACAGAGAAATGCATCATCATTCCTCTCGGTAAAAACAGTGTCTCTTCACACTATCAAATTGACAACAATACCCTATGTACCTATGAAGTGGTAAGAGATCTGGGATCACAAGTAGACTGCGACCTTAACTTTCACCACCATGTGTCTACTGTAGTAAGGAAGGCTTTCTGCATAGCACACTTGATTAGCAAAGGCATTGCCTCTAGAGCAAAGAATATTATAACCCCTCTATACTTGTTACTAATCAGGCCTATAATTATGTATATTCATTAATGCCCCTTTTGGCTTGTACTGTACAAAGCACCTGCAGCAATTGGAGAGATCTCAGAGGTTTCTAACTAAAAAGATCAAGGGACTCCAGCAAGTGCCTTACACAGACTGACTAAAGTCCCTGTCACTATACCCTGTATCATATAGACATCTTAGGGGAGACCTGGATTACAGAACAATCACCGACCCAAACCTAATGAATTTGCTGCACATCCATAAATCTAATGGGACTAGAGCTATGCATTTCAGGGACCTAAATATGACCTGTGACTTGAAAAGGACATGCTGGAGGGACAGGTTTGTCTCCCAGTGACTGCTGCGTCTTTGGAATAGGTTGCCAATTCATTGAAGCAGAGCACCTCTATGACACTGATCTGAAAGAACCTAGACTAGTGGATGGGACATCATAAATTCTTACCAGAGATAGTGCCTGGAACCCTCCTGAACATGGGAAGTCATTAATAAATACAATCCTGGGTATTGACTAGAGTATCTATTGTATTACATTGGCATAAAACGGCTAGGCTTGAAATGACCTCCAGGTTAATATCCTAGTAACCTGCTATGATCCTATGATCGTATGTTCAAGGTGAAATACATCTTATCTTATACATGTGTAAGCATTATATGATCCAGAAGTATGAAATTCTTTCAAACACGTTTTTAATCTATGTTATACTGAGATTCTTGACCTTTTTATTAGTCTCCATAATGGCTTTGTTTAGTAAAAGATGCCGCTTGAGTCTATATGATTCTCTTTTGTTCTTGTTTTTTTTCTATTGTTGTGAATTAATTTTTATATTGATGATCAGACACTCAGTCTGCATCAATACCTACATATAGTCATAGTTTGTTGGAAGACAGTATTGGCCAATAATTCTTAGGATGGATTGCAGGTTGTTTTTTTAAGGATGAGAATGTTTTTTCCATTGCTAAAAAGGTTGCTATCAATTCAGTGCATGTACATAGGTAGGTTTTACTCAAGGCTAAATCATGGTGTAAAAATGTTAATACCTTTAACCGAAGTTGAGTACAGCATCTGGTTACAAAGTTTCCATTTATAAGTCTTTCTAAACTTTGTCTCTATCTCAGTGACAGTTAATTAATTCCATTCTGTAGAATATATATTATATTTTTTACAGGTTTTATCCTTCAACATCCTTATTGTCTTCAGCATGGTATTTGCAGATATTTCTCCAGATAATATTGATTTCCTCAGTTTTTTTATTTTATTTTTTTTTTTGTGGAGGTGGTGCCTAAAATGCTGCTGTTTTCCTTTTCTGCTGCCTTAGTTGGATTCTCCTTGAAATTTTTGTTTTGTATCATTTCTTTGCATTTATCTGAGTGTTTCCTACGTTTTTGGCCTGTGCAGAGATTTTTAATGCATTGCTCAAAACTGTGTAAAACAACACTGATCTGTTTCTATGCTGTGCTTTTGTTTTTGTACAGCCACCTTTTTAATAGTTTTTATAGACTGAATTGCTATTTTATGCTCCTCCAGTAATAATATATTTTTATTTACTGCTTTACAATTGCATTTATTCAGAATTTCCATGGTGGCGTTCTACTTGGTCCTTTGCTTTTCTTTACTACTGCATGCTTAACTGCACCGTAATGCATTATTTTAACCTCTGTTGTATCAGTAGAATATCTTTGGATAGTTGTAATTACTCCACCCAATTGTTTTATTATTTTTTTTTGCAACCAATGTCTGATTTACATTTGGTAGTGTCTTTCTATCATATATTTTATCAGTTTCTATTAAATCCAGAAATTGTTCCATTAAATCATTCTTTATGGGGTCACGATTTTCGTTAGTTCACATTCTCCATTCCTTTAACCGTTTATAACCGTACCTCAGTTTTTGAATGATTTTCTAAACTGTCTAAAATGTTGTTTTGCGATAGCATGTAAATGTTTTATGGAAT
Organism: Protopterus annectens; assembly: GCF_019279795.1. NCBI lineage: Eukaryota > Metazoa > Chordata > Ceratodontiformes > Protopteridae > Protopterus > Protopterus annectens. Next base: position 1,779,635,894 of record NC_056725.1, on the reverse strand, counting down.
AATTTACCAACACGTTGTTTTTACTCCTCTATCACTTCCTGATCAGTTCCTTGTTTAAGTAAACCTTCATACTGAGACATTCCCCTGGATTTACTATTCCGCTGTGCAGGACTAGCTTAGTCCAGCATGGAGGTGACCGTTTAGGAGCAGGACGGCAGCGCGCCATGCATAATAATGAGGAGCGCTGCCTGAGCTCCTAGGCTTACATGGAGCATGTAAGAGTGCAGGGGGCATGTCTGAGAGCAGAGCTCTCAGAATAAAGACACCCCAGCACTCACAGGTGACCGCATATCCCCACCAACAGTCCCCTTTGTGTAGAACAGCAACAGTATATATTAATAAAATGAAGAAACCCCTTTTTTTTTTAAATCTGATTAATGCTAACCATAGGTGCACGGGTGTGCGCATCGCTTAGCTACGGTTAATGTAGCTTAAATGGCTGAAGAGGATAACAAGGAAGACATATGCAAATGAAGCAGTATAGCAATAGTGTAGTGGGCAGAGTATTCACCTTATGAGCAGGCATTCCTGGTTCGAGTCCCACTGCAGCACACTCCATTTTCCATGGCAAAGCACATTATGAGTAATATTTATGTTGCATAATCCAATAAATAACATATTTTCATGAAATGGAGTACTGCAGTAAATGCACATGTGAGGTGTCAGTGTCATAATGAATAAGGCACTAATAAGCAGGTTTAAGCACAAATAAGCAGTAGTAAGCATATTTAAGCACTAGTAAGTGGGCTTAAGCCTGTTTGCACGGCAATAAGCAATGCCTACACTGGTTAAGCAATTTTAAAGCTAACTCTCTGTAAGCAGATGTAACGGCAGGTTAGCAGTGCTTAGCATCACGCAAACCCGCTTATAACTGCTCAAAAGTGCCTTAATCACTCTGTATCCAATGGCCCTTGTTCAAGCCATCAACAAAATAAACAACCATGCAGGTCTCGAACCCAACAGTAGTTCACCACCAAGCCATCACAGAAGTACAGAAGAATGAGGTATAAGCAAGCAAGTCCTCACCATAGTATAACCAAACTGAACCTGTGACAGGAATCAGTATACAGTCATATGTGCCATAACCCACTAGATAACATAAATATGTGAACTGGAGTACAGCAGTAAGACCAGAAGTGAGGTGTAATTGTAATAGAGTGTTGAAGTCCCCAATAAAACACAAGGACCCCATAGAGTGTACGTACACATTAAATGTGGATACCAGGCAGATATATAAGATGTAATGAATAAGAAATCAATGCCAAAAAGAAAAAATAATGCCAAGTCTAATGTAAGCAATGCTAAGCATTGCACAGGCCAGCTTAGGAGGTGTAAGCAATGTGTAAGCCAGCTAACTCAATGTGTCCAGTGTTATACCCCTCTAAACAATGCCAACCTTCATTAAGCAGGTTTGCCCATAGCTTAGCTTTTTCAAAAACAGCCAATCACGGAAAAGTTTGGGAAATCGGCCCTACTTAAACCCAAGAGGCGGGATTACATCTCATAACTAGTTGTAGCTTCCCCTTGCAGGCACTATGGAAGTAAGGGCAGAAGGTGTGTGCTTCCAGGCACAGTCCTGGTGCATCCAGGAGTCCAAGGTCATGGCAGAACTCCTAGTTAAAGACCATGCACAGAGACTGCTGCAGGGTCAGTACCAGGGCTCCCAATATAAGGCGGATGCCTTGGACCATCTCGCCCGTGACCTAACCAGTGCCAATGGCATACCCCGAACTGGTGAGCAGGTCAGGCACCACTATGCTGACCTGAAGCAGTGTAAGGGGGACCTCTTGGAGGAGTGGCTCCAGGAGGCTAGAACGGCAGGGGATGTTCCAGTTGTGTGTAAGTATCACCCCAGTATGTGTGTAATAATAGCCAGCTCAGGTATATCATGGATAGGTATGACTAAATATTCCTCTTATGTCCCCAACAGCTGCAATGGAGTGGGCCGCAAACCAAGAGGCCCACATCAGTCACCTGGCGAGGTTGCGACACAAGGGAGGTCAGTAAAACTCATGCATTTACTGTCATAGGAAATAAAAATAAAAGCAGTAGTAAATGAATTGCTTGTATAAAACCTGTATTGTTCAAGGCAAATACTGCATACACTAGAGAATATGGCAGGAAGAGTTTCATATTATTTGTAAGTCAATAAAAGTGTAATAGCCTGACAAAACATGTCTAACTGCTGGACTGCATGTGTATATCCTAGTATCATATGGTAATGTAGATATGCAATCATGTAATAGTACTGTAGTATTACGCACTGTTACCCACACTGTGCACCATAAATTGAATGTGTAGGAATGCCTGTATATGACAGATGTAATCCCCAGAGGCCATTTAGTGCAAATGAGAGACACACAGACAGTAAACAGGGAAAATGCAGAAAACAAAAACCAGGTAGCACATGCAACGGAGATGTGAACTGTTGCTTTTTTAGCACATGCAGCCACAGTTCGAATCCTGCCAGTGGTAGTAGTCTGCATACAGAATCATACCCCACAACTGTATGGATATGTCCAAAATGTCTAGTAAAGTGGCCCATATCTGTTGCCCACCTGTCCCCCTAGAAAATTAGTGGGATGATTCCAGATGTATAGGCAGCAAACAGGAAATACAACTGATTGACACACAGCTATGAGAACAAAGCTGGCACACTAGCAACTCCCCAATACCTTATGTGACTAAGAAGCCACATATGTCCCATTTACACCCCAACTTGTCAAGCTGTGGTCAGAGTGTGTACAGTAACAAAGTGTGATGTATGTGCATAATATTAATGTGGAATCTGGTACTGTATGTGGGAACATTCAGGTAATGCTAATAAACATTCCTCCCACAGGTCTGTCAGATACCAACACTGTGCCCAGAAACACAAGAATGATATGCAGTTCCTCTGAATAATGAGGTATTACACATCACTGTCACCCACACTGTCCAACAGCATATAACTGTTTAGGAAATCTGTATACGAGTGTTTCAATACAAGGTCAGAATGCAAAAGCACAGAGGATTAATAAGACAGAAAGCAGATAGGTGATATACAGCAATATCTATATAGCAGACACAACTGTGATGGACAGTGTTTAAGTTGTAGCAGACACAGCCATGGTCTGAATCCTTGGAGTGAAATTAGGTTGCATACAGATTCATACCCCACAACTGTACAGATGAGGCCAGAATGTCAAGTATATGTGCCCATATCTGCTGCTTGTCCCCCTGTCCCCCTGGTAAGTCTGTGGGATGATCCCAGATGTTTAGCCAGCAAACAGGGAATACAAGTGATTGTCAACCATTATGAGAACACACCTGTCACTGTACCAACCCCCAAAACTGTTATGAGAGTAATAAGCCAAGTATGTCCTATCTACACCCCCATGTTGTCAAGCTGTGACCAGAGTGTGTACAGTAACGGAGTGAGATGTATGTGCATAATACTAATGTCTAATCTGGAACTTTGTGTGGCAACAGTCAGGTAGTGCTAACAAACATTGCTCCCACAGGTACGTTGGATACAAACACTGTGCTGAGAAATACAGACCAATATAACCTGTACTGATACAATTCACCCTGGTATTGTTGGGGATTGTGAGTGTTGCAGTTTCTCTGAATAGTAAAGTATCACTAGTCACTGTCGCCCACACTGTGCTACATAATATAACTGTGTAGGAAAGCATGTATACGTGTGTGTCAGGTCACTAAAGGTGGAAGAGAGCAATATTCTAGATATGTCCAGGCACACCAGCATGTGGTCAACACATGGCCAGAGTCTGTGCAGAAAGAGTTGGATAGCTATGTGTTAAAACAGCAACCCAGAATCTGGGAGTATGTGTACAAACAGTTAGTTAGTGTTAACAAACATTCCCTCCACAGGTATACCAGGTAAGGGATGTATACTGCAGGTAACACCGGTTCATGTGTAATGATGGTGACAGCCATATCACTGTCCAAACTAAGGCTGTAGGGTAGTGTAATAAGACCTGTAAGGTACAGATAACAGCACTGACTAGGAAAGTAATGTGGACTACAGGAATATACTAGTTGCTAATTGACATCCCCCCCTCCATATCTCCAATAATAATCAACATACCCACCCCAAACTGTATGTAATGGCACCTATGTTCTGATAATGTCCAATTGTTTGATAAATATTTTGATGGTTCCCATGCATGTGCTATATTGAATTATTCCAACATTGGTGACATGGTGCCATCAATGTACCTGCATGCTATTCTTATTACCACTATGGTCCCATGTATGCATGTGTTCTGTTGGCTATGCAACTGTTCCTTATCTGGTGTCTGGGTTAATGGGAATATCTATGCATGCTGTTATACCTAACCCTGGAAAGTGTTGACTATTACTAACCCACAAATTATGATGAAATCTAAACACTATAGCACGCTTGGCAAGGCCGGTCCCAGTGGACCCACCTGTCCCACCTCAGCTGGCTGTGGCACCGGGCACCAGCATGTCTGGGGCCCAACCTGGGACCTCTCTATCCATTGGTCCTGCACCACCTTTGGGTGGAACTGCCTTAGGGGATGGGGCTCACACCCCCCCCGGGAGTGGGCGTGTCACTCATCGCCAGGTCGGGAGCATGGTGCATAGAGAGATCAACCAGCAGTTTGATGATCTTCTACGCCAGCTTGAGGGCCACAAGTCGCAATTAGAGAGTCAGCCTGGCTCTGCGACTCAGCCCCCAGCACAGCCACCTTAGGGGCTGTGAAGGTGCAGTGGAGACTGCCCATGGGTGGGGACCTCAGTCCCACTGTTACCACTAGGGGGCTTGTGGGCTTCTGATATCCCAGCACCCTTCCCCATCAATGTGTTTACCCCCCACATGTGTCCTATACCACCCCTGTATGCATCTTGTTTGTCTTGTCTGTTAACCTACCCAACCTACCTCCCCAAATATACCTACTTCCCGTCCCCAACATCCCACTCTCACCTGAAGAAAAAAAAGGGCAATCTGTTCCCACAGAAATCTTGTCCCATACATAACTGTCCATTTTGCACACATGTCCACTGGACACATGTAATCCGGTCTAATTGGCATCACAACTTATTACTGTTGTCCTCACCCCTCTCCCAGGGGTTTGAGTGTCCAAATCTACCTCCAAATTCAGTGTATATGCACAGCTGTTGCTGTAGAAGAAATGGGCAGGTATGGGCTTTCCCTACATGCTTCCAGCACATCCCTGGCTATTTTCCCTACTGTCTTTCCCTCTTTGTGTCCCTTTTTTCACCACTTTCCTATCGACCCCTTTTTCTTTTCTTTTGAAGAAAATAGTGCGGGGGAAGCGGGAGTAACCACTTTTAAGCAGCAGTAAGTGGGTTTAAGCCTGTTTGTGCGGCGGTAAGCAATGCCTACACAGGTTAAGCAATTCAGAAGCTAACAGAGTATAAGAAACTGTAACCGGAAGTTATCAGTGCTTACCTCTATGCAAACCCACTTACAACTGCTTTAAAGTGCCTTAATCACTCTGTATCCAATGTGTTCTGCCAAGAAACAAAATAAACAGTCTCTGCAAGGCTCAAACCCAGGACCCTACACACCATAGACAAAGTGATTTACCACTAAATCATGCCAGATATACATAACTCTGATGTTTTCAAAAACATATCATCCAGCCCAGTCATACAACAGTACAGAGAATGTATTCCAACATTTACATGTATGTGTGTGTGTAAATATATCAATATCTTAACAGATACAACATATCTATATATGTGTATATATATATATATATATATATATATATATATATATATATATATATAAATATATAAACATATATACATGCAAATGCCTACATCGACATATATATGTCTACACCTATATGTCTACATATACACAGCAAATTACATATATGTAAGCAGATATATATCTATGTAGGTATATATGGACATAGATATATATATATATGTAAGCAGATATATATATCTATATAGGTATATATGGCCGTACATCTGTAGATAACAATGGTAGATTAACAAAAACATATATGTCCACATGCACCACTAATGGGGTTGAGAGGCCCCAAACAATATATGTCTTTTACGAGTAGGTATACCACCCCCACAGCCAAACACATCCGCCCTGCAATACACTACCAAGTGTTGCAGATCCCATAACCAGGACCTGACACGACATGGGCACAAGATGTTAACAGTACTACATCCCACCTGTATGATGTCAGGCTGGTATTGGTAACATATCATGCAGTACAGTCTGGCTCCCATAGGAAATGTAAAATGTGGAAGCTATCAACATCCCCAGAATACATATACACAGACACATATACACAGATACAGATATACACACATATATATATATATATATATATATATATATATATATATATATATATATACATGTGACTACACATGCACATGCAGAGATATGTATAGATATATGTTTATATAGCTATATATGTATACGGTTCCCTATTAGAAGCCTGAAACACTATAAGCCTGAAAGTCAAAATCCTGAAAACTATAGACTGAAAATGCAAAAATTCGAAAGTGTAAAATCCTGAAAGTCAAAATCCTGAAAACACAAATAATGCTAATATGTCACTATAAAGACACTAACATCTACCAACTGACCCTGACCATAACCCTAACCCTAAGGTCCGTCACTATCGCACACTCACCTGACCCGCGCCCTAACCCTAACTCACTTAAACCGCCCCTAACCCCAATATTTGTCACTATTGCATACATGCTTAACTTGCGCCCTAACCCTAACTCACTTAAACCGCCCCTAACCCTAACATAAAACCAACCGCACACTTACCTGGACCCAACGCATGACCTAACACCACAGGGCTAACAATAGCAAAGCCACAATGACGTCAGTATGTCCATTTTGTGTTTTCAGGATTTTGACTTTCAGGATTTTGCACTTTCAAGATTTTGCATTTTCAGTCTATAGTTTTCAGGATTTTGACTTTCAGGCTTATAGTGTTTCAGGCTTCTAATAGGGAACCATGTATACACATCCTATGTCTACAGATATGCCTAGTTCTGTTGCTATATATGTAGATATCTATAACTATATGTGCATACATATCTATTCTGATATTCTGATATACCTACTACTGTCAATATATATGTAGATATTCATACGTATATGTGCATATTTATCATTATCTGTATATGTGTAGACATATATTGCTCTGTATATGTATATATCTAGGTATGTATATGTATATCTATGTACATATACATACCCATCTATATCTGTCGATATGTATATGTGTATTTATCTATAAAGATATCTGGATAATTATATGTACATATATTTTCACCATATGTCCTGAACATGAAGTGTAGCCCTACCTCAGGCCCTATAGTTCCAACTTCATAGTGCAAGGGGATGTCACATATGTATAGCAGGTATATTAGCAGACTATTGCTACTGTAATAGGGATTCTCTTCACAGACATGGTGTGTGTGTGGGAAGTCACATCTGCATTTCACATGTGCACCACTGGCTACTGACAGACATCCTAAGGACATCATAGTACAGTACCGCTGCTAACACGTAATGCTCCTGTGGACTACAGAAGAGATATTGGCCAATATATGTGGACATTCTGACACACTCTGTACAGTCCAGAGGTATACACAGAACCCCTTAGTGCAAAACATGTGGACCAAGCCTAACAATATGGATGTTAACAGCCATGTAGATGGGTATGACACATAATGACTGGTATACATTTGCCCCCATAGATTATGCATTCACACACCCCTGTCTGTCCTGACACATAATAACTGCTGGTACTGAATTGTCATGGCCACATACTACCCACTAGAAATTGACATACATCTGTACAGCATCCCACTGCTCTGTCTGACATACATGACTGTTAAGGGAGGCCTGGCAGCAGTACATCTGGCAAGTATCTGGACATGACATTTCACTTGGTAAGTACACTAAGCTGCTTGGCATATAACAAAGCACTGTGCAGGCTACAGGCAAACTGGTTCAACACTGGCCTACATCTCCTATGGGGGAATGCACATGTACCTGTGTATATAGCAGGCTCTACAGGCATGTCACAGCACAGGGTAGGATACACCTGTGTGAAAGTGCATAACCACAACCAATGTGAACACAGACATAGCCACATATGGTAAGCTAGCATAATATTACAGTATTTGGACTATCTGTTCAACACCATCCTCATATGTGCCACTCACACACTAACCCTACATATACTGGGTCACTACACAGTATGGTCTGATGCCTGTCTGTGGTATGGGACATGTGTGTGTATGACCCTGCAAACATGTAATCCAATACAGTAACATACAGTGGAACAGCATGTAACATCAGACAGGATGGCACCAAGAACAATTACTTCTACCACAGTCTGTACGCAGGCCAATGTACATATTAACAATACACACACTGTCAACATTCACCATAAGTACACAGACCTCAGTACTGTACAAACAATGACAGAATGTTCAGGTTATGCTATCAAATATAACCCCTACTGTACATAACATGTGTAGCAATCTGATATCTCACTGACTTTTTATCAGATATGATGACACTAATTATGGTGTACAGCACATATGCACCTCTTAATGCATGACATATGTACAAAGGTTGACAGAGTTGTGGCTGGAAGCACATACACAGGGCCAATATTGACATGTTGCTGTGATAACCTCATACATTTACTGTTGTAACAGGGTTTGTTGCACATATGTCCTATGAGGGACATGAAGTCAGTAACAGTCATGGCTTTCACCATCTACAGACTGCAATCCTCACACTACATTCTGCAGTTCACAGATAGATGCTCTGTGTGTAACACATGAAACCAAAGGCACCACACACTGCCCAGTCTGCAGATGACCCGACAAATGGGGATTCCTCATAAACATAGAACTGACATGGCAGGTATTAAAACATGTAGGACAGCCATATCTACACACACCCTGTTAAACCAACATTACTCCAAATGCAGTATAGCAGTACTTACAGTCTGTAGTCAGGTCAGGCACATCCCACTCCTGTGTGTTGCCTTGTTTCCACAGTGTATGTTGTTAGAGGTAAATCCCCAATCCATCTGAGATGCTGTTTGCCAAACAACAGATCGAGTTCCTGCTCACAGTGATTGAAAAGGCCCAACACCAACATGATGTTCCTAGATATTGGAGTGTGTTTCCAGGCAATTGGCTATGGGAATGTTACCACAGCTGCTCCACATGCAATGAGCTAGGTGCACAGGCCATCAGCTGATCATGAGCATCACTTAAAATACACATTCTGCTGCCTAAGCAAAGCAGGTGTAGGTCTCCACATCCACCAGAGAGGGAGTGAGAGAGGCAGACAGAGGCAAAGACAAGTCAGGGAGGGGTGGAAGAGTAAAACGTAAGCATGTTTGTGTCACACACCTGCCAGCACTGGGTAACAAACCCCTGATGATTATGTCCTGCTATCACATTTCTATGCAGTTATTGGATGCGCCAGATAGGTTACATGTTGTGGAGCCCTCAGAACATATATGTGATGGTGAGTGACATCTGCAACAGGGATATGGTAGCTATATGGTAGGTGTAGTACACATGCCTGTCCACGTGAACAGGTCCCAGCATCAACACAGCCACATTCTCACATGGATACACACACATTGACACACTTGGCAGGGCCAGGAATACAACTCATCACTAGTGAGATTGCCACAACACATTACTGCGCAGGTATCACATGCACTACAGGGGTCATATGGAGGTTATATGGGCAAAGGGTATGGGGAGGTGTCTGACATCAGACAACATGCTTCAGTATGCCAATAGGGGTTGTAGTGGGTGTGAATGTAAATATACGCATCATACAACACACACACACACACGCACACACACACACACACACACACACACACACACACACACACACACACACACACACACACACAAATACACACACACACAAACAGGGTGCCATTACTGACATGCATGGGTGCATTGATTCACGGGTGTGTAGTGGTCAACTGTGCCAGATGGCTATACAAGGATAGCTGATGGGTATACCTTGGCATCAGGCCACATGATAATGGTCTGCCTTGTAGCTCAGGGTTGTAGTTTCTGGATTTGCCCACACAGGTGGGTATTGTATTCACCATCCAGTCACCTGGGTGGCTGTTGCGTGTGGCCAATGTTGTGCATTGCTTGTCATGTATGTGTTCCTTAGTCCTTGACATGCATGTCTGTAATGTGCACACCTCCCACATGCATGTACAGTGACATGTGGAACTGTACTAGGGGTGTCTGGTCCATGTTGTGTACACAGATTATCATCAGATGTGCCAGTCCTGGCCTCATGTGGCAGGAACTGATAATGGACAGCAGGTTTACCCTGCATCTACATTGATAGCATGCTAACAGCATTCCCTGGTTTCAGTGGCATCTTTCCATATGGGGCATGTTTTCTTCAGGCATGGTATGTCCTTTGTGGGTCACATTTGATAGCACCACAGGTGTTGCAGGTGTCCAATGGGGAACATGGGGAAGGTGCACTGTCTGCATGTACGTCCCAATTGGACAGATGGACAGGGTATCATGCCCTCTGTAGGCAACTGCAATCACTCCATAGTTACTATCAGTGGGCAATATGCAGTGTACTACCAACATAGCGGCTGTTGCCTAGGCAAGTGTGTGTGTCTATGAGATATGGGTTGAGAGTGATCTCTGGCTAATACTATGGTTGCTAACTTTGTTTGCCTGGCCTTGATGTCACATGTATGGGTATGGATATGCATCCCAGCCTCTCAGCTATTTCACATCTGTTATCCCTGTATGGTGGACATTGTGATATATACTAGGGCCACCATATAAGAAATTTGCAAAACTCGCTTCATATTGGGCCCAGTTGATACGCACTCACAACCACCTCCACACAGGATATGAGTTACAGACACACAGACACACACACACCTGTCATGTCTGGGATTAGAACTCCTACCTAACTAGTTTATTACACTACAGCAGTACACAGTTATAGCACGTGCCACAGAGATTACTGGAGAGCTCCTTCCCCAAAGGTGTATATCACATCAGTTGGATTGCCAAAGTAGGGAATTCAAATTGTAGTGAGTGTGGCTAGGCTAAAATGCACTGCTCCCTAAACAGACATTGGAACACACACAAAACATCCACAACTGACATGTGTGGGTATAGAACCCCTAACAGAGGTCTATATCACACTATAGCATGAAGCTGTTATAGGATGCACCACGGGGATTATTGGAGAGCTCCTTCATCAAAGGTGTATTTCACATTGGATGACATCAGCAGGATTGCCAAAGCAGGGCATTCAAACTGTAGTAAGTGTGGCTAGGCTGGAATGCACTGCTCCCTACACAGACATTGTAACACACACAAAACATCCAGAACTGACATGGGTAGGTATAGAACCCCTAACAAAGGTTTATATCACACTACAGCATGAAGCTGCTATAGGATGCACCACAGGAATTACTGAAGAACTCCTTTCCCAAAAGTGTATTTCACATTGGATGACATCAGCAGGATTGCCAAATAGGGCATTAGAATTGTAGTGAGTGTGGCTAGGCTAAAATGCATTGCTCCCTACACAGACATTGAAATACACACAAAATATCCACAACCAACATGTGTGGGTATAGAACCCCTAATAGAGGTCTATGCTGCCCGGTTAAAGAAACTCCAGCTCTACTCAGTGGCATACCGGCTGCTCAGAGGCGATCTGTGCCTGACGTATAAAGCCATGTCCAACTCGGAATTAATGGACATGCTGCACCTCAGAAAATCCAAATCCCATCGAGCTACGCACTTGAGAGACTTGAACCTCAGCACTGAAATAAGTAGGACATGCTGGAGGGACAGATTCATAACCCAGAGGCTCCCTTCACTCTGGAATAAAATCCCAATCCAGGTTAGGCAGAGTCCCTCATTGACTCTCTTCAAGAGGAATCTTGATGAGTAGATGGGAGATCATAGGTTTACCTCGGGTATCACTTCTGTGTCACTGTTAGACAGAGGCGCAGTATACTAACCTCGAAAAAGGGCACAGCAAAATTCATTTAAAATGGGTGGCAAAAGCCAAACACACTCTGGCTAGGCTTATAAATGCCCTAGGGCAGATAGCCTAGTATGAACCTATGAACCTATGAACCTATATCACACTACAGCATGAAGCTGTTACAGGTTGCACCATGGGAATTACTGGAGAACTCTTTCCCCAAAGGTATATTTCACATTGGATGGCATCAGCAGGATTGCCAAAGTAGGGTATTCGAATTGTAATGAGTCTGGCTAGGCTAAAATGCATTGCTCCCTACACAGACATTGAAACACACTCATAACATCCAGAACTGCCATTGATGGGAATAGAACTCTACCAGAGTTCTTTATCACACTACAACAGTACACAATTATGTCACTCGCTATGGAGATTACTGGGCTACATCCTTCCCAGAGGTGTATTTCTAGGTGGATGACATCGGCAGCCTTACCAATGTAGAGCATTCAAATTGTATGTAGTGTGACTACCCTAAAAAGCATTACTTTCTACACAGAGAGGGACACACACAAACACTTGCCATGTCTGAGATTAGAATTCCTACCTAACTAATTTATCATACTACAGCAGTACACAGTTATAAGACACACTATGGAGATTACTGGGATACTACTTTCCCAGAGGTGTATTTCTAGGTGGATGACATCAGCAGCCTTGCCAAAGTAGAGCATTCAAATTGTATGGAGTGTGACTACCCTAAAATCATTGCTCTCTACACAGAGTCAGACAGACACACGCACAAACACAGACAACCACACACTTGCCAACTCTGGGATTAGAACTCCTACCTAATTTACCACACTACAGCAGTACATAGTTATGGCATGTGCTATGGAGATTACTGGGCTACAATCTTCCCAGAGATGTATTTCTAGGTGGATGACATCAGCAGCCTTACCAAAGTAGATCATTTCAATTGTAGGGAGTGTGCTTACCCTAAAATGCATTGCTTTCTACACAGACACACACATATGGTTGCCATGTCTGGGATTAGAACTCCTACCTAACTATTTTATCACACTACAGCAGTACGCAGTTATGGCACTCGCTATGGAGAATATTAGGCTACAACCTTCCCAGAGATGTATTTCTAGGTGGATGACATCAGCAGCCTTACCAAAGTAGAGCATTTCAATTGTAGGGAGTGTGACTACCCTAAAAAACATTGCTCTCTACACAGACAGACACACACACAAACACACACACACACTTGCCATGTTTGGGATTGGAACTCCTACCTAACTAGTTTATCACACTACAGCAGTACGCAGTTATGGGACACGCCACAGAGATTACTAGGCTACAACTCTCCCAAAGGTGTATTTTACAGTGGATGACCTCAGCAGGCTTGTCATAGTAGGGCTATGGGGAGGGCAGTGTGTGTGCATGGGCCATAACTGATTCATCTAGAGGTTGACACGCCACATACAGGCACACACAGGGTCATATTTCACAGGTACATGTATACAGCTGTTAAATGACTATTTCCTTGTACAGTCACGTTGCATAGCTAGCATGTGCACCACATAGTCTGTAATGCTGACAGATACCAGTGACTAGTATCTGCAGTAAGTGACATCTGACCCTCCTGTGGTTGGGGCCCTTTGGCTGTGTGCTGGGTGGGACAGGCCTAGATGGCTCCTTTTCACAGTCACCCTCTTCCACGCATCTATGTACATCTACCTTTGACTTATTATAGTGTGTTGTCCTTACATATATGTCTGTATTCCTATCCACTGTGTGTGCAAGGCATGAGTGGTGCATACTGAGGAGTGTCTGCACTAACATCTGCGACTGCCAGATATATCTGGTCCACTGGTGTTTGCAGACATGGCCTTCATGTGTTTAAGTGTGTGAGCATGTCCAGTATAACCTTTCAGTAAGTTGTTGACTGACATTGTCTTCATATCACTAAGTGGGTGAGCATGCTCAGTATACTCATCTGTATTTAATGTGTGGATCGAGTCCAGGTAGTTTGAACTGCAGTGCTGACCTTTGTGTTGTACACCTACAGGTAGCATGCTGTTTCTGCAGGGTATCTGTCGATAATTTGTCATTGACTTTTACTACATTTTTGGATAGGATGGGGGGCACACCTGACTATTTCTACATTTCTACACAGGATTGGGGGCACACCTGATTCTTATTACATTATTACGTAGGATGGGGGGCACACCAGTCTATTTCTACATTTCTACACAGGCTTGGGGGGCACACCTGACTGTTATTACATTACTATGTAGGATGGGGGGCACACCTGTCTATGTCTACATTTCTACACAGGACTGGGGGGCACACCTGTTGCTATTACATTACTATGTAGGATGAGGGGCACACCTGTCTATCTCTACATTTCTACACAGGATTGGGGGGCACACCTGACTGTTATTACATTACTATGTAGGATGGGGGGGCACACCTGTCTATTTCTACATTTCTACACAGGATTGGGGGGCACACCGGACTGTTACTACATTACTATGTAGGATGGGGGGGGCACACCTGGCAATTTCTACATTTCTACACTGGATTGGGGGGCACACCTGTTGTTATTAGATTACTACGTAGGATGGGGGGGCACACCTGTCTATTTCTACATTTCTACACAGGATCGTGGGGCACACCTGACTGTTATTACATTATTACGTAGGATGGTGGGGCATACCTGACTATTTCTACATTTCTACACAGGATTGGCAGGGGCACACCTGACTATTATTACATTACTACGTAGGATGGGGGGGCACACCTGTCTATTACTACATTTTTACACAGGATTCAGGGGGCACACCTAACTGTTATTACATTACTACATAGGATGGAGGGGCACACCTGACACTTGTACACATTTGCTATGACTGTACTGGTATGTCAGGTACTCCATTTCATTCTGTATTCTTACCTATCATGCTGACTAGAGGCATACCAGTGTACTACAGATCTTAGCTTTGGTTGCCCTACATATTAGTGCCTGACTTCCTAACCTTCAAAACTAATATCCCACTGCCTGACCTGCTGTAGTCTGTCTGTGTAGGCCTGGGGGGTAATTACCCATAGCCATCATTCAGAGGCCATAGCACAGGCTCTGTTTGAGTTTGTCTACACCTGTCCTGTTGGCTGAGACTGTTGTTTGGTATGTGAACCACCCTGACTGGCAAGTGTAAGTCATATGGACACACATGTCACCCAGCACATTTCCTTCAGTGGGTTTTGTCACCCTGTGTGGTACTGGTTACTATGGTGACTCCAGTATGTGTTACAGATGTCATGGTGCCACTATGGGTGTCTACTTTCTGCTGCCATAACATTCAGCCACCCAATTCCCTTGCATGCTCACATCCATACCATAGATACAGGTAACAACACATTCTACTGCATTTGGCAATTGGTAGGTTGATTGACTTACATTGCGGTTGTGCCAGAATTGCGGATGGTGCTGAAGGGCTGCCTATGTCAGATGCACATAGTATACGCCCTATACATGGTTGAGCACAGGTAATGTCATGTTTGGCATCCCTTTTACTGTATGTGCTTGTCAGAGAGAGAGAGGTGTCATTCCCTGGGTCCCTACTGTTTCAGTGTATGTGCTATGCATTGTCTCTTTGCCGTGGCCTCGGCATACTGGGCACGCCTCCATCTGCCTACTGGGGCAGGCTCAGTTTGTTCCTCCTCTGAGTCACTCTGTACCTGTGCAGGCCTTGGCATTGGTGCAGGGGCTGTGTGTCCCTGCCCCGTGCTGTTCCTGCTGCAGCTGTTTCAACAGGATCATATTGTGCAGCATGGCACATACCATAACAATTTGGGTACATGTAGCTGGTGAGTACTGCAAGGCACCAGCAAATGTGTCCAGACACTGGATTCATGACCTGAGCATCCCAAACACATGCTCTGTTATAAGTATGGTCTATGCATGTGCCTCATTATGGCGTTCATGTTCAGGTGTGTGTGCATTTCTGATGGGTGTCATCAGCCACGGCTCCAGTGTGTAACCAGCATCCCCCACTAGGTGACTGTAGAGGATGTCCCCTCTGGCAAACCTCTTGTACAGCTGCGTCAAATGCCAAATGTGGGAATCCTGATAGCTTCCAGGGCAACCAGCACACACATTCATTATAATGCCCTGGGCATCACAGATGACCTGGCAGTTGATGGAGGGGATGCCCCCTGCGGTTGATGTAGGCCCTACCCTGATCACCGGGTGGTGCTTTGATTTGTATGTGCATGTAGTCTACAGCACCCACTACCTCAGGGTATTCTGCTATTTGGTGGAAGAGATGCATATTGCTGGCCAACACCTCACGGGTGTTGAGGAAATATACGTGCTCGCTGGCATGTACTGACATGGCATCCAGGAACTGGTGAAATACTCTGGATGCTGATGCCTGTGAGATCCCCATTATATCCCCAGCTGAGCTTTGGGAGGTACCTGTGGCTAGTATTCCTAGGCCTACACATACCTTAGTATCCACTGGGATGGGTTCCCCTCGGTCAGTTTGGTGTGTCAGATGTGGCCGGCATAGCTCAACAATTTGCTGTAGGAAGTCCCTGTCCACCCTATAGTGCACCACTATCTCCAGCTCATGTAGCCCCTGGTAGGTTACTCTGGGTCTGTACACTCTTCTCCGTCTCCTCACCGTGGGTTGATCAGCAGCATTCACATCCTCACCACCCTCAGCCTCTTGCACATGTTGTTATATGTTACCTGCTGCAGCCCCTCTCATTTTCCAGGTTTGTTTGTTAAAGTTCCCTGTTTGTTTACACCGGTGGTGTAGAGTGTGGGAAAATCCAGAGGGGAAGGTGTTTGCATAGTTTATATTAGTGTTCTCGGCTGGTCTGGTTTGCTGCATGTGTAATTGGCTGATACTGATACATTTCACCTGCCAGCTATGCTAGTTCTCCTTGATTACCTTCCTACTGCTGTTTTCCCTTCTCATTGGTTTCCTGTTTAAGCCTGGGGGTGTTCTCAAATGTGCACAGTGCTGCTATTTCCTGGTTTAACTTTCTTTTTCTTCCTTTAAAACCTTGTGCACAGTGCGGACACCCACTTAGGCAATGTAAAGAGTGCTAGGCAGAGTCAGACACACCCCCTGGCTTATCTGTGCTAAGCTAGGAGCAAACCCAAGCCACAGGGCACCAGTCCGCTTACAGTATGCCTGACACCCCCCCCCCCATGATGTTATCTAACTCCTAGGCTTGCAACAAACTATTCCTACTCTTACACTGTTGGGACCTGACTAGCATGCTGGGGAAAACTGTGATTCACTATCATTCCCCTCATTTGCATAGGATTGCCTGCTAATACATAGTTACATGTCTCACACTGAGCCTCCCCCCTTAGCAACCACTACTCACTGACCATGTTGTCTTCTGCCTGCCATTAACTTGTATGGCAGAATAGTGATTTTAGTTAGAATGCTTAATTTAGGTTTATTTTGTTATTTTCCCCCCGATCCCGTTTGCGTGCCACTGCCCTACGCTTAAACAGCTGAGATCGGCTAAAAAAAAATAAAAGTATTTTTTTAATTTTTTTTGGCTGTTTGCAATGCCAATGGCCTTATCCTAGATGATATGCAGAAATGTACTTGGTTACTAACCGAGTACATTTCTGCAGATTGCACTAGTCGTGCATGGCCGGTTGCAAGCTTCCTGGATCACAAATTCACCTCATTTGCATGGATTTCTCCTGCAAATGAGGTGATTTGCATACAGGGGCTTTGTCATTGCAGGACTAGTGCAGGAGCGCTCATGCATGCCCCTGCAGGCTGTTCCTGGATCACACGGCAGACATATTGCCTGCTATGGCTCCTGCACTGATCTTGCACACCGTGCAAGGCAGAGAGAATCTGGGGGGTTCTTTGCTTCTGGGGCTCCAATTAAAATCCTTCACTTCATTTTCATTTTGCTTCCTTTCGGCACTGCTGAATTGTTTCCACTTCAACACTTATGTGTTGTTATTATCTTTTTTTGTAATATTTATCATATCTAAGTATCTTTTCTTATAAACATCTTTATATATCTTTCATTTCACTTTAGGCTTATCAGTTAATTTGAATTTCTTTCCTACATAGGACATGCACCATACTGAATCTTGCTTCTTTTACTGAACCAATTTGTCTCCATTACGGTTGCAAATACGTCTGGCACTTATTCTTTCTTTTGGGATACTTCATTGCATATTTTTCTAGCTGTACTTGTGTTTCTTTATTAATATACTGTTTTATTTCATTTTAATTAACAATTGTAAAATGGCATCTGTGATATTTTTTATTTTTTTCATTTACAATGGTGACGTGGGTATGTTTACTTATTGAATAGTGCTATACTTAAAGATGAAATACATAGCCAGTAACAAACAATATCACCTACGTGTTAGTGAAACTTTGAAATGAGCACTAACATGGGTCATTTCCTGGGGAAAAGGATTTTGACATTTCAACACTGATCATTTAGTATTTTGACTTTCGGTACATTTCTTTTCAAAAAGTTGGCATGGACCTAATTTTCTATATTTTCTTTCCCCACTGTTCTTACAGGTGTAGCCTGTTTTGGGAGTTCCATCTTTACTGCATAGCAGTATAGCAAAATGCAAGTTCTTTCTTACTGTTTACTGTCTGTCTAATTGTCTGGGTAATCAATTATGTCAATTTTGTGTGGATTACATTTTCTGGTGTTACAGTTGGATTTTTAAAATCAGGTACCAAACACTGTGTCAAGACTTCCGTCATCCTTAGAGGATTTTATTCTAGTAGTTCCACTAATTTTGTCTCTAGTACCTTTGCCTCAGTTGGTCACATTTCTTATAACTTCACAGGTCACAGGTTCTTAACAGTCTACTGATCTGGGAGGATCTTAAGAGCTTAAAAAGTCTAGCCTTACACTCCCTTGGCAGTTTCTAGCCCTTATATTTTCCATATGAATAACCCAGAGGAGGGCAAAACAAGGATAGTTTGGTACGTTTACTTGTTGTCCCTATTCATGATGGAAATGGGTGCTAAACTGGGAATGAATTTGTAGTTCCCCTTTCAGTCAACCTAATTTCATTTGAATAGAGTAAGAGCAGTATTACGTTTTATGTGAAGTGTAAGACAGTTCCACTGAAGAGGAATCTTCTATGATCACACCTATACCTCCCACTTGTGTTACTTATGTTGCACATGAGATTGAGACTCTTTGAGTGGGTGTTCACACTACCCTTGGACTTGTGAATGTGTAATAGGTCTGACAGGATAGCATCAGCTGAGGCTCAGTACAGAAGGCAGTAGGTCGACTGTTAGTAGCATATGTGATATTCAGAAGAGAGATAAGGCTTTGAGAAAGTGTGCATAGTTTTTAGTATTCAGGCCCTGTATTTTTTTAATAACAAAGCATTGTGGTAACCCCAGCTCTAACTAGTATTTGGACAGTTACATAACACTGCAAAAACTCTCAAAGGCAGTTCTGGATAACCTTGGACCATAAAGACCCATCAACATACAAATGTAAAAAACTTTATTGGATTGAGCACTTTCACCCACATGACCATGGGCTTCATCAGAATCAAAATTGCTTAATTGTAAACACTTATATATACTGTGAAGTAACTAATAGCATGTTCTCCTACACCACTTAGTCATGCTTACTAGTTTCCTTAAAGAAACAGTACACCAGTGTTTTTGCAGTATTTCCTTTAACAGTTACATACCAAATAGGCCATTATATCCAATGATCACCTGATGATACTTGAGTACAGTGGAATGATTACATCCATGGACATAGTTGCCATACCTGTAGATATAAGCAGTGCAATGAAGAAGGACTTCCTTATGATAGTGGATACATGGCAGTCAAAGGACTGCTCATTGCTGACACAGATTCCCAAATCGCTGACTACTGGATCATCTTTCAGGGTTGTGTTGTCAACGTGACAATTATAAAAGGAAGTCATGCTTACCAAAAGATACAACTATACATTTGTCAACATATAGCTTTAAGCCATGGTTTTGACAAAAGATGCTTGTTTGGGAAAGGCCCTATGGAGGCTTTATGATAACACTGAGTTTACAATTGTCTACAAACTTGGTCAGGTCATAAACCCTTAGTATTTGATTTGATGTCCAAGAAGTAAATACCAAGGACTAAACCTTGGGGTATACCAGTAATGACTGGTCTTTTGGAAAAGGTACAGCCACCTACCCTAATTTCCGGGGTTCTGTTTGTGAGCCCATTTGCTATCCAGTAAGTTACACAGGCATTTAGGTTCATAGCTTCATGGGTTCATACTAGGCTATCTGCCCTGGGGCAATTATAAGCCTAGCCCGATTCTGTATGGCTTACGCCACCCCTTGATTTGAGTATACTGTGCCCTTTTTAAGGTTTAGTTTACTGTGCCTCTGTCTAATAGTGACACGGGAGTAATCCCTGGGACAAACCTACGATCCCCCATCCACTTAGAGATTCTTCTTGGAGAGATTCAGTGAGGTGCTCTGCCTCACATGAACTGGAATTCTATTCCAGAGCGAAGGGAGCCTCTGGGTTATGAACCTGTCCCTCCATCAAGTTCTATTTATTTCTGTGCTGAGGTTCAAGTCCCTCGAGCGTGTGGCTCTAAGGGATTTAGATTTACTGAGGTGGAGCATGTCCATTAATTCTGGATTTGACATAGCTTTGTATGTCAGGCATAGATCGCCTCGAAGTAGGCGGTATGCAACTGAGTAGAGCTGGAGTTTTTTTAACCGAGCAGCATATGGCAGCTGTTTGAGACCCTTGATCCTCTTGGTGAGATACTTTTGGGGTCTTTCTAATTGCTGCAGGTGTCGGGTAAGGTACATCCCAAAAGGGTCATTGTATTCTATGATGGGCCTGATGAGGGATGAATAAAGGGGCACGATTACCTCTCTTGATCTAGATGTGAAACCCTTCGTGATGAGGTGGGCTATGTAGAAGGTCTTTCTAACCACTTTGGCAATGTGGTTTTCAAAGGAGAGATTGCTATCAACTTGGGTCCCCAGGTCCCTAATAACTTTCTCTGTACTTAATGGGTTTCCGCCTATGTGGTAATTTGTGGGCACATTGTTTTTGCCAAAGGGTATGACTATACATTTTTTGGCATTTAGCTTTAAACCATGGTGCTGGCACCAGTCATCTGTCTCTGAGTCCTTTTTGAAGGATGTTTGTGTCAGCTGGAGAGTTGATTATGGCGCCCAGTTTGCAGTCGTCTGCGAACTTGGTGAGCCATAGTCCTCCCACGTTTGCCTGTACCTCGGAAAAGTATATACCGAACAAGAGTGGTCCCAGGACAGAACCCTGTGGGATGCCACTTGTGACCGGTTTCGAGTCTGACATGGCTCCAGCAACTCTCACTCTGTGGGTTCTGTCTTTTTGCCAGTTTTGACCCATCTTGTGACATAGGGGTTTATATTTAAGCTGGATAGCTTATCTATGATGCCCGAGTGGGGTATTGTGTCAAATGCCTTTGCAAGGTCCAGATAGGCTGTGTGGACTACCGTCCCTTTATCTATGGCTTTGGTGACTGTTTCAAAGAAGTCAATCAGGTTCAGAAGGCAGGCTCTGCCCTTGACAAAGCCGAACTGGGTAGGATCTAGTGTCTGTAGGTCCCCAATGTCTTTGTTTATGAGCTCCATGACGATCCTCTCCATAGCCTTGCAGACTAAGCTAGTCAGGCTTATGGGGCAATAGTTTCCAGGGTCCGTAGAGGCTCCACCTTTGTGGAGTGGGACCACTGTTGCTGTACGCCATTCTGTGGGCACATATCCTGTTGTGAGGCTGAGATTGTATAGCTGTTTTATTTGAGGGATTAGTTCCTCTTGTAGTTCATGTAGGACACAACCTGGGATGCCATCTGGTCCCATGGAAGCAGTGTTTTTTGCTTTGGTGAGGGCAGCCTTCACCTGAGCATCTGAGATGTTTGGGAGGCAGCCCTCTGCCGGGATAGATACTTGCTCTTTTGGGGGGGGGGGTGAAGAAGTTTGCACTGAACCTGTCTGCCAGGATATTGGCAATGTCTGTGGGTTCAGTGTATTTTTTGTCATTTAGAATCAACTCAGAACAAGTCTGGGAGTTGCATCCCAGGTTTCCAACATAACTGAAAAAAGCCTTATGATTGTCTTTGGTGTCCTGTGCAATTTTTCTCTCAAAGCTGGCCTTGGAGGATTTTATGAGGGATCGTAATTTTTTGCTAGTACTGATCAGAGATGCCTTCCCTATTAGGGATTTTGCTCTATCATGTAGTAGCTTCCTCCTTCTGTTGTACAGTTTATTTATGGCAGGGGTCCACCAGACTGGATGCCTGCCTTTGGATGATTGGGTCTTGGTTTTGTTTGGGATAGCATGATCCATGCATTCCTGGAGATGTCCGTAGAATGCATTTATATAGGATTCTGCAGTTTGGGCCGTAGTTTTCACTGGCCCTGAGGCCTTGAAGGATTCCACTTCAGTTTTGAGAAGTGAGAAGTTCGCTTTTGAGAAGTTTTTCACTGTGGTTTTCTGGGCTGGGGGTTGGGTCGGGATGTGGATATCCAGTGAAATTAATTTATGGTTTTATCTTACCAATGAGAGATATACTTCTGGTGTGGAGCATAGTGTCCCCATGTTGGTAATGATCAGGTCTAGTATGTTGTCCCCTCTTGTGGGAGTGGTGACTAGTTGTTCCACAGCGTTTGAGTTTATAATTTCCAGGTATCTTTGGGCTAAGGTGCTGGGGCTTGATTAGTGCTCCCAGTCAATGTTTGGGTAGTTGAAGTCACCCAATATAATGGTGTTCGGAGAGATCTTCATGTTCTCCAATGTTTTCAGGAAAGCCGAATGGGATTCATGACTTTGAGAGGGTGGTCTGTAGGATGCTATAAACTGAAAAGCAGTCTTGCCCACTGTTAGTTGCACATGGATGGTTTCCGATACTTCGTGCAATGCCACTAACCTGGAGGTGTGGATATCCTTGATAAATATGGAAACTCCCCCTCCTTTTGTGGTTCGGTCAGGGTTTTGGGGCCGAAAAGCATGATCTGAGGTATAGCCTGGTAGTGCTGGGGTGCTCTCTGGAGCCTTGAACCGGGTTTCTGTCACTGCACAGATATCGATGTTCTCCATACTGAGGAGAGCTTCGAGTGCATGCATCTTGAGGTTAAGACTTCTGGAGTTTATCAGCATTACCCTTAGTTTCTTGTTCCTTGTGCTGTCTATGGGGGTGGGTTTGACTTTTGAGCCTTGCCTAAAAAAGGCACTATGGGGGTGGCAAGAGCCTTTGCCAATATCCAAAAGCCCAGTGGTGACAGGTGAAGCAACGTGGCTTGTCGAGCATGTCATCCCAGGTTGACAGACACTGGATCCCCTTTGAATGACACCAAAATTTTAGCCAATTGTTAAAATCGATCATTTTGTCTTTGTACTGTGGCATCATTCTAGATGAGGGTAAGATGCTGCTCAAGGTCAGGGTCATACCAGCCTGGGCTACATGATCAGAGAGCTCCTCTATGTCTCTTTTCATGTAGTCCAGGGAGGTATGTCTCAGGTCATTCACACCAGCATGTACAATGACTGAGTCATATTTGTATTTGCTTTGGAGTGATCTGAGTGCTTGCGTTATGTGTCGGATCCTAGCACCCAACAGGCAGCTCACCGTGACCTTCTCTTTATTCAGCCTGGTGAGCGGGACGTCAGTGTGTCTGACAATAGAGTCACCTATAACAAGAGTATCAGGTGTGTTATTGCGCCTTAAGAGCTGTGTCTGCTTGGCACACTGACTTTGTGGGTTATGTGTTGTGTGTGTTTTGTTTTGAGGTAGCGTTTGCTTGGATGTCTGCTTTGGAGGTCTCTGTTGCTTAGGTAGATTTTTATTTATAGCCTCCGGGTATGTTTTTGTGTATTTATGTGTTTGGTTCGCTGATGTGGTGGGATTATGTGATACTGGAATTGTGTTGTGTGAGGTTACCTTCTCCTCCTGACTGGTTACACCAGTTTTGAGATGAGAGAGCTCAGCCTCCAGTTTGGCTAAATAGTTGCATCTCTCACATATATTTGAACCTGTTTGGAGGAGGAGAGGGTTGTCCGTGTACATGAGACAGTTGTAACATTGCCTCAAAATTCCCAGATTCACCAGCTGGACTGGAGAGGAAACCATTGACTGACCTTTGGACATGCTAGAGTAATAGGGAAACTGAATTTAAGATGGACCAATAGAGGACAGGGTAATCATAGAGAGTATAAGAGTAAGTAGTGCTTATGGTTTAATAGTGCTAACTTGTAGGATTACTTAATTGGACCAGTGAAGGGCCTTAGAATGGGAATATGGTGTTTAAATTGAGAGATAAAGCAGTTCTAAGGGAAAAAGTGAAGAGCAGACTTTGTGGAGCCAGGAATAGTTTAAACCCAATTAGGCGGCGCTGCCCATTGTTGCGCTATGCTCAAAAATATGCAAAACTGCGCAAAAGAGGGTTTTAAGAGAGGAAGATGAAGGAGTTTTGGAATTGACCCAAAATGGCCAATAAAACTACAGTTTCAAGTCAGTAACCACTCCCACAGGGGCAGGCAGGCTGCTCAATGTTTTTCATTGCCACTGATCAACAGAGAGACTTTCCTTTAGCCCAAGCAAAAAATGGCCTCACAGAAACTTACAAACAGTTCAAGAACAGCAAGCCTGTAACTGAACTTTTTTAAATCTCAGAAAAGTGGGAAAAAAGCAAGATTTTTTTTGTTTTTTTTTTCAGAGATAGCAGAGGTTCACAAGTATCAACAAGTTATAACAGTGCAGTAAATGACCCCACACAAGAGTGCTAGGCCAAAGACAGATAAAATGCAAGTTTTGAGAAAAAAACAATTTTAAAAATAAGTGCAAACATTTCACATTTAGCTGAGAGAGTTTATCTATGATACCCGAGTATCAGAAATTGTCAAATGCCTTTGCAAGGTCTAGGTATACAGTATGTGTAGATTTGCTCTCATCCATTGAATCAGTATCCTTCTCAAAGAAGTCAACCAGATGAAGTAGACAGGATCTGCCTTTGACAAATCTGAACTGGCATCAGTCGAGAGTTTGCAGGTCATTTTTGTCATTATTTATTTTCCATAATGCTGCTTTTCATAGCCTGTAGTTGAGGCTTGTGAGGCTTATGGGTCTGCTGATACGCTACCTTTGTGGAAGGGGATGACTGCTGCTGTCCTCCATTCATCCACCATAAAGCATGTTTAGAGGCTGATATTTAATAACCTCTATTGGTGGTCTAACAGGTCATGATTCATAGTGACCAGTAGGCAGCTCAATATGTCATCTGGCCATACAGAAGTATTATTCTTGGTTTGAAATGGCACCTTGAGGACATGTTCTTTGGGATTTTGGAATGTAGATGTAGGCGTGTGATATGAGGAGGAGGGGAGAGAGAGTGTAGGTTGAACTAACTTTATGTGCGAGAGGATTGGCTATGCTCTTTGGATCTGAGTACGTGATATCCTTTACTTTTAGCTGTGCACAGTGCTGGGCATTGTTTCAAAAGTTTCTAACATAGTTAAAGAAGTCTTTGTGGCTATTCTTTGCCTGAGTGGCTATTTTGACCTCATATCTGGCTTTGGTTGATTTGGTTAGGATCCTAAGTTCCAATTTGGCATTGTATTTACTGCTGATGGGGCTGCTTCTATGCAGTTATTTACATGTACATAGACTTTGTTAGCAAAGGACTCACCATAAGTAGTGTGGTTATCAAACTGGAATTGACTTTTGAATTTAGCCAGGTCACCGCTCAGTTTTTGTAGATTAGCCATGACATAATCACTGAATACTGGGACATTGGAAGATGCTTTCTATCTTTAATCTTAAGGTGAATATGACTGATCTGTGGTATTTTTTGCCAAGGGAGGAAGTTATAAATAGTGGGGGTGCAAAGCCGCCTCGTGTTGGTAAGGACCAAGTCCAGGAATTTATCAAACCTGGTTTGGAGTGGAGACTAACTGGCCCAGAGTGTTTGTATTGATGAAGTCCAGAAGTTTCTAAGAATGCATGTTTGAGGATGCGTAAGTCTTCCAGTTAAAGAAGGAGTAGTTGAAGTCTCCAAAGAGAATTGTGTTCGGCTTAATTCATAATGACCCCATACTGGTTAGGTAGGAGGTGTGGGTTGAGGGGGACATAGAGGTAGTCCTACAGTTAGCTATGATATGATATGATATGCAGATTTGTTAATAGTAAGTTGGATGCAGAGAAGTTTTAAGTCATTATCTCAGCTAATGAGACTGAAGATGCCTTCATATAATTGGGTGTAACTGAGCATGTGGTAGGCATTGAAACCATGCACTGATGAAGTACTGTTACTGGTCTTGAACCAGGTCTCTGTGATGACACACATATGAATGTTTTCCAGGGTAAGGAGTCAGTGAGGGAGTAAAGCTTTTTGTTAAGGCTCTTAGCATTGAGCAGCAATATGTTTATGTTATAAGGATTCTACTTTATTATGCTAGAAGCTTTAGAAGACTAACATTGCCTAAAAAGCCACTATGGGGTGGATAAAGATTTGGCCAATATATGAAAGCCTTGGGGGGATAAGTGCAGGCCATCCCTGGCAAAGCAATTGGGAATGTCTACCATCTCCTCCCTGGCTGACATATATTGTACTCCCTGTGAATGACACCAGAAGTTAAGCCAATTGTTGAAGTGAATAATCATTTATTTGTTTGCAGTGCAGCATAATTCTAGGTGATGGTAGAATGCTGTTCAAGGCAAGGCTCATACCTGAAACAGACACATATTCAGAGAGCTCCATCATGCCTCTCTTCATGTAGTCCAGGGATGTATGTCACACTTCATTTGCACCCGCGTGTACTAACAGTGTGTCATATGTGTACTTGTGGTTCAAAGGCTTGAATGCATGTGTAATGTGATGAATCCTGGCATCTAAAAGGTAACTGACCATGACCATTTCCTTACGCAGCCTGGCGAGATGTGCACTGATGTTTTTCACTATGGCATCTTGTATTACTGACATATTGGAATGTGTGAAGGTTTGCCTTATGGATTTTTGAATTGCATCAGAGTGGCTCTTAGATGTATGTTTCATGGGGAGTACCAACTGAGTTGTGTTTGTGAGGTTGCTGAAAGTACTTGTTTTGTTACATTTAGGAGCCTTTTTGTTATTTAGGTAGATTACTTTTAAGAACCTCAGCATATGTAGATGTATGAGTTTGCTCTGAGCTGTGTGTGACTGGTTTAGTGTGGTATTTTGTGGCACTGACAACCTGCGTGTTATTTGGCATGGGTTCAGGTGAGAGCTCTGCCTCTAACAACATTATAAAACCACATGTCCCACACACTGTGTCAGTCTGTTTGAGTAAGAGATAGTTGTCTGTAAACATGAGACAATTGCTACATTGCCCACTGATGTCCATTCTAACCAAGTTGGCTACAGAGATAGCTGGAAAGTGCAAATCAGTAGTTCCAGGTACTCATTAATATGGGCTGAAGGGAGAAGTAGTGCTTATAAGGTATAGAGCTGATTACTGAAGGTGCTATCAGTCTGGTAGTGGAGATAGTGCCGGTCTCAACATAGCTGCCCACAGCTAGGAATCAATGATCCCTAGCTCCTTCTATTACCATCCTAAGGCAAGTGCTCCCAGTCTCCATTTTAATTCTTATTGTGGCACATCACATATACTCCTATACTTACATCTGGATGTCTCATCTCTCCAAATACAATAGAACTAGTGGAGATTGCCACTGCTAATGTGATACCCTGATTCCATGTGAAAAAAAATGGGAAAAAGGGGTTGTGGACGGATGGATGGAGGGGTGTATGGACAGACAGACTGTAGAACACATCTGACAATTTTCAAACTTTTTTGTTTTCTTATCTGTTTTAAAGTACTATTTTCAAAAGATAGCTAAACTACATATCTAAATTCCAAGTCTAGAAAGCATGTTTTTGCCTTTCATATGAGGAAAGATAAAGACACCACTGCATACCTTACTCATTTCTGCTGTAATATCCGATCCCTCCAAATACTCATTCCTGGAGAAGACTTGTACTTCGAATACATATTTTTTGTCCAAGTGAATAGAATAGAAACTTATTTTAAAGTACCCTGATTTTCCTTCTTTCATACTATAGACAAAACTTACAGACTTTCCAAGTTAATATAATATCGACCTTCTTTCTGAACACATATTATGATCCTAACATGCTGCATTGTACTTCAAATGGAAAAAAAATCTGCACCCCAAAAACTGCCTATAATCTGGGGGAGGGCAGCTCATTTCAGCAGTCTTTAAATCCAAAAGCTTCTTGCTTCATGTTGCAAATTTCCGAAGCATGAACTGTCTGCAAGCATCTGTGGCTGCCCAGTGTTACTTGAAAACATTCTGCTGCTCGTTTAATCTAAAAGGCAGAAGATGTTCATGTTTCCATGGATCTGGATAGGCATCTAAAGTATTGTGAGTGTTTTGAGCAGGTAAAACAGCCTACTCATTTTGTAAATCATTGTTTTTTTCTTACTATTTGAAGCTATCATGAATAGTGTCAGCAGCATCAGCTTCAAATGCGTCACTTTGACAGGCCTTCAAGGTATCACCTTTCTTCTTGCAAAGTTGTACAAATAATTGTATTCTCTTCTAGAGCAAGTGCTGCTTTTGCCATGTTGGGCTCCATGCTGCAGGTAAATTCAAATAGGGAAATATCCATGGTACTTAACTAATTCATAAATGTATACATTCATAGACTGTTACTAGGGTAATGACCCAGGAGGGCCTTTCTAAGCCATGCCAAGTTGTTATGAAAAACTAATCATGACCTGCATCCAAATAGGACATTGAGGGCCAGACATTTATAAGCTACCTCTGTCCATCCACTCGTCTAGTTTGTGCTTAAACTAGGTAATAGACTAACTCAGCTTCTCATAGATGGGAAGCCTTTTCCATGGAAGGATAGTCTCTGGGACACATGTCTGTCTCTCCAGTATGTTCTTTTAAGTCACACACAAAATTCAGATCCCTAGACCTTGTATTTCTGGTACTCTTGACTTACAAATATTTAAGAGCTTCATAAGTGTGGGGTTTGCGGATGCCTTGTAATCCAGACATAGACCAACTTCAGCAATCTGAGGAGACCGAGTAGAGGGAAAGGGCTTTAAGGGGGTGATCTGCAAAGGACATGCTGTTTATGCCCTGTATTCTTTCTGAGAGGTAACTCTGTGGACATTCCAGTTGTTGCATGTTAATGGTTACGTCCGTCGTCCATACTGAAGGAGGCATTGGACTCAATGATGTGCCTGATGAGGGATGAATATAGTGGAAAGAGGACTTCCTGGAACATAGATGCCACGCTCCTGTTTAATAGATGCCACGCTCCTGTTTAATAGATGCCATGCTCCTGTTTAATAGATGCCATGCTCCTGTTTAATAGATGCCACGCTCCTGTTTAATAGATGCCATGCTCCTGTTTAATAGATGCCACGCTCCTGTTTAATAGATGCCACGCTCCTGTTTAATAGATGCCATGCTCCTGTTTAATAGATGCCATGCTCCTGTTTATAAGCTGAGCAACAAAGAATGATTTCCTAATCAGTAGGAAATTAGGAGTATGTTATCGATCAGAAAACTTCCTAGGATGGCTGATTTCCCAAAGAGTACTATTATGCAAATCATGGCACTGAGTTTAAAGCCATGGCTTTGGCACCAATCATTTGTCTGTGTTAGTCCTTCCTTTAGGATGTTAGTTTCCTGGGGGAATTCTAAGAAAGCTCCTAGTTTGCAAACATCTGCAAACTTGGTCAGCCAGAAGCCCTTGACATTGACCTTGATTTCCGAGAAGTAGATGCCAAAAAGAATCTGGCCCAGCACAAAGCTATGAGGGACTCCTCCAGTGACCATCCTAGAAAACATCAGACTGATAAAGAGGATGCAAGCCTTCGTAAATTTGGTTCTCATAAATACTTATGCTCCTATGGCAAATGCTGCAGCAGTAGCTTACCTTGGCTCTTGGACTATTGACATAGGTTCATAGATAACTACTAGGCTAGCGGCCCTTGGGGGCTATTTTTAATCCTAGCCAATTCCCCTTTTGGTGCTTGAACTAACCTATCACATTTGATGTTAGATTGCCCTTACCCACCCATGGTTAATAATTATATAATACCCCTAGTGAAAGTAACTGGGATCAAACATAGATAATCTGAGTGTGCTCAGGTATGGGATAATACATTTAGGAGCTGCCTCTGTCCATTAGTAAAGGGGCACTCCTAGGATAAATTCTGTACAACACATCCATAGATCCAAGTTGTACTTGAATATGGACAAGGATGAGCTTTGTTTTAAGTGGATAGGCAGGCTGTTCCAGAACAGTGGTATCCTGTGTGAGATACTATATACCTGTCATTCCAAATCATTGTGCTCATGTTGCAGAAGAAGTTTATATCCTTAGACCAAACATTGCTGATCAGCTTTATATTTCTGGTTTTGTCACAAATGTTCATATGTACACTAACTGACTAGTCTTGTACAATAGATCAGAAATAAATATACATTCTAGGACACTCATGAAATCTTAAACATAGTGTATGATACAAAGAAAAACTCTGACATATCAATTAATGTATTGTTTTGTCTCTTCTCCCTTTCAGAATTGTTTTTTTTTCCTGTTGTTAAATGTTCAAGCTCTCTGCAAGTTACATTTTTCCAGACAAGTTCATTTCTTCTGTTGTTTGTCATAGGTGGACAGTAAGTCACTGCTGGTTAAGTAAGATATGCTTATGAATGCTCACGATAGTTCAAGCCACTCACCCATGTTTTCTTTCCCTTTTTCTTTTCATTTTTTTGATACTGAATCAACAACCCTCCACACTTTAATTTCAGAAATATTTCACTTAATCTGTCTCAAAAGATGCTGCTTCAGTTGTTTGATAGGCATTAGCCTTAAATTTCACTTTTTTGCCTGTTTCCCTTTGTGAAAGACTTCATAGCTTGTGCCTCCTGTTTTCTATGGCTTGGCATCGTGCAATGCAAGTATTGTTTTCCTTAAGAAGCTTCTAGTTCAAACTCTGTGGCATATTAACTGCCCTCACCTATATGTCTTTAAAGTGCTATGCTTACCCAGTAACTAACTGTAGTCTTGCCAGGTTTTCTATCGTGTAGAATAAACATTTTCATGTGTACCCCATTCTTTTGCCACACCTAGCCTTGTGGCTTCAGAGCCAACCATGCTTGCCCAGTTTAACAAAAAGAAGCTAACCGTGTGTCATCATCAGGTTTTTGTGGTACTGAACAGTAGTGTGTCACTTCCCTGGTTTGCTAATACTTCTTCAAGTTCCTTTTCTTACTGTAGTTCCTAAGTTTCACTGACAGGACTGTGTAAAACCTTTACAGAATGAGACGTTTATTTATGTTTCGAAGCAAAAAAAGAGTTCCACTGGTAAGCTAAAACTGTCTTTTTTAGTTTTAGTTCTTGTTTCTGACTCTCAGGAATAAGATTAGTGGATTTGTTTTTGATCATTATTTTTGCAATTCTTAACAGGAAACAGAAGAAACTGTGAGGCCTTGGATCAATAGAGAAAAAGCATGTCCAGAAACAGTAGGCAAAAATACATTTTTTATGAGGAAATTAATTTTGTCTTGCAATTACTATAGTAATGGTAACAGCAAAAAGGAAAGAAAAAAAAGGTGTTTTGTTGTTTGTAGTATGGATCCAGAAAATATTACAGAAGTAGCATTTAGTACACCTGCCATTCAGCTTGACCTCACAAGAAAAATAGCTGGAGGATGCTGCAGAGAGGTCTGCATAGACAGGTGTGTGTGTGTGTGTGTGTGTGTGTGTGTGTGTGTGTGTGTGTGTGTGTGTGTGTGTGTGTGTGTGTGTGTGTGTGTGCAGGCATATGTGTGCGTTTGTATGTAAGTATGCACATGCATGTTGCTAACTTACTGAAGCTATTATACTATCAGTGTATCACATATGCATAATGTCTAAACCACCTTTGCATGACAAAGAGAATGTTTCTTTTCAGTGGACATGATGTCTACTCAAATGAGATGCAACCTCTATCTAGCCATCCATCTTCGTGTGTGTATGTATGTGTGTGTGTGTATGTGAGGCTATTTGCAAGAAAAAAATTAACTTTATCCCAAAATAGTTTTAAGTAAATGATAATCATAAAACTATGCCTCCAACCTACTCTCAAGTTCCTTTCACATCTCCAACACCCTATATTTTGTTTAAACATTATTGCCATTGTATGTGGTGTTATAAAAGACCTATGAATGAATTTCCATGTGAACAGTTTCCATTGCAGTGAAAGAGACGTTTGCTTTGAGGAGAGAAGTATTCTTGTTATTTGTCATTTGATTGTTTATTGTTTTGTAGTAGTCCCAAAGATTCTCTGAAAGATATAATTTTGTTTTCTTAATTATTTTATAGATGTTTGATAAGTAACCTTTTCCTTGAACAGCTTGTGTTGTTGAAAATACCAAGTGTTCTATAAGTTTAGATGTATTTTGTCTGATTGATAATTGCATTGTCTCTGTTCTGTTTAAAATGTATTGTCTTATGTCCTGTATGCTTAGCCATGGATCATTACCTAAATCAAATCTGTTCTTTATTTGTTCGATTGTTAAAGCTTTTCCAGAGACTGTTAACTGATGCCATTACATCATTTCATGCTTTCTAAGAGTCTTGATTATATCTATATCAAAAGTTTTAATGTTATGCATTCAATAGGATATAACAAGAATGACCAAGCTTTTATGTTGGGATTCCTATTCATAAAGGTTTTATATCCTTTTAATATGTTTTTATAAACTTAGAAATTATGTGCATCTGTTCTTTTTTCTGAAAAATGTTCTCTCGTCATCCAAAGAAGGTTATCTGAAACTAATTCAGTATATCGTGATGGTAATGTAAGACCTGATTTTAGCCATATCTTGTCATGTATGTGTTTCCATCTGGCAGAATAAGCATTACTTACCCATAAAGATATTGTTTTTATACTAGATGACAGCGCATATGTTTCTATATCTGGAAGACTGATTCCTCCTTCTTCACAATCATTTAAGTGATAATTCAGAGCTATTCTGGGTTTATTGGGGTACTATAAGAAGTTTATTATTATTTTATTAAATTGTTTTATCTGAGATTTAGGAGGAGGTATAGAAAAAGCTTGTACAGAGTATAATATTTTTGGAAAAGTAATCATTTTAATTCTATAATGCCTGTCCGCTCTTTGTAAAAAGTATTTATTCACTTTATGAATGAGTCTTTTAATGTTAGAGTATTAGTGTAGTTTATTGTTATTATCTTACCTAGTTTATATGTTAATGTAACCAAGAATTTTGTCTTACTGTCAGCAGCCATATATTTAGAAAAATCCTTGTCTATGCCTTTCTTATTAGAATTTATAAGTAATATCGGTGTCTTATTTTCATTAAATTTAAGGCCAGAGAGTTTCTGAAAATGTTCAATTAAATTTAATAGCGTTTTAGAGAGGTGTTACCATCCTTTAAGATTAACAAAATATAATTTGCAAACAACATACCTTCATTTCCAGACTATTGTCAGTTTGTATACCCTTAATATTCTCATCCATTCAAATATAATTTGTAAAAGGTTTGATTACTAAGGAAAATAATAATGGAGACGAGGGGTATCCCTGTGTTGTACCCTTAGTAATTTGTAAAGATTTAGAAAAGCATGATCTAATCTTTATATATGCTAAGGATTTATCATAAAGTGATTTAATAGTGTGAATTTTTGAGAGAATCCATATTCTTCTAGAACTGACCATATATAATCCCAGTGGACAGAATCAAAGGCATTATTTATGTCTAAACTGACTATATTCATGTTATCTTTTGCATGATTAATATAATCGATTAAAGAAATAATTCTTTTAATCTTATCATATGTATTTCTGTCTTTCCTCATCTGTTAATAATGGAAGTAGTTGCTTGATCCGGGTCTATATCACCATATCGAATGGTGAAAATGCTGAACGGTGAAAATATCAAAAGTTCATGAGAAAGAACTTGCTATTGTGGGGGGCTGCACCCCCCACACCCACCGCTAAATATATATTCTAACTCCGAGGTCGCACTACAGTGAGGAAAGGGCAAATATCCCAATCCTCACTGTTCCGCGACCCCAAAAACACAAGTTCATTCTCGTGAACTTTCGATATTTTCTCTGTTCGGCATTATCACCATTCGATATGGTGATATAGACCTGTTTGATCCTAGCTGCATGTATTGCCATAACATTTTATAATCAACATTTAGTAAAGAGTCTGTAAAAACATTCCTTTGCATTTTATCTGGTTTCAAAACAGGTGATATTATTGTATATTTCCAAGAAGGAGTAATATTTTTGCTTTCCTTTACTAATGTAAACATGTTTAATAGTAATGCCAGAGCTTATTTGGTTAATAATTTGAACATTTTTAGGCTCATGTACTATATGTCAGTTGCTTTGTTTGGCTTTAAATTTTTAATTTGTGACTTAAAGTCAGTCATGGTTATTTGTTTGTCTATTAATTTTATATGATCATCTGTTAGTTTGCTTTTAATATGTTTTCTAAAGAAAGACTTTAATATGTTTTGAGACTCTGTTATTTTGTTTTGGGTATTAACTTTATGAAAGTATAATTTAAATACTCCTAATATCTTTTCTAAGTTTGATACTTTCTGGTATCTGGAATGTATATTTCCTTTATTTGATTAGCTTTTATGATCTTTTTAGTTCTATTGGCTATACTTTTCTGATTTCTGGGGTTCATCAGATAAGAACATAGTTTGATCTTCTCTGTATTTATCACTGTCTTATGATGTAGTGTCTCTAAATAGTTTTTGTTCATCTCATCTAATTTACTTATTAAATTCATCTTTCCCTTCTGAATGAATAGCTTTAATGTATCATTTCTTGTTTCGAATTCCAGTAAGTCTTTGTCCCATTGTCTTTTCTTGTTTTTAAACCATATTAATGCTTTACCATATAAATATGACTTTAAAGAGTCTCAAATATTTATCTTTGGCACGTCTTCAGTAAAATTTATGTCTAAAAATGTTTGTATCTCTTTAACATAAAATTCTTTAAAATCCTTTGTTTGTTATATATGAAGGAACTCTAGTTACAGTTATTCTTTGTTTTGTTTTTAAATCTACATCAAAAGTAATTGCATTATGGTCTGACAATGGGCATGTGACTACTTAGACTTTATCCAACTTTATAATCAGATCTCTTGATATGTTCGCTCTACTAATCTTGAATGTGTGTCATGTCCGTGAGAGTAATGTGGAAAAGAATAATGTATTAGGATAAGCATATTCATTAATGTCTACGATATTAATAGTTTCAGTAAAATCAGATAGCACCTTAGAAACTGCTGTTTTCTTTTATGTGTGTGACGCCCCTGCACTGGCCCAATAATCAAGGAGCCTCAATCCTCATCACTGGCAACAGCAGGGAACATACACACTGGGAAGATGACAAGTACACACAGAAAAGTGCAATTTCCCCTAAGAGCACACAGAGATCACAGTCAGTCTGGGGCTGGTTTCGCCCTCTTTCTCCAGATCCCCAGTAAGACTCCCCACTGGCACAGCTATAGGGTTGAGATCTCAGCTGAGTGGCCAAACCAAAGATCTCCAGTACCCTCTCTATCCAACCAGTGCTTTGTGTCCCTACCCAAGTAGCTGAAACACACTCCTCGAGATTTGATTTATATATAAACATACACATACACATACACACAAACACACACACCTGTAAAAAGCTGGCGCAGGTTTACTAGCTAAGCCCCCTTCTGCCCAGACTATAAGGTAGTTTTCACTGCCACCAGGCAACTCTTATCAGCAACTTTAAGGCCCTTTGCAAAGAGTGTCCAATCCTACTGGATAATGTTACTATTTATCCAAATGATAGTCTGATCAAGAGCAAGGCTATTTAGGAGTGTTCTGTACAGTGTCACCAAATACATATGCAAGTACTCTAAGAGCTTAAATATCTCTAAACACACCAGCCAAAATTAAAAGGTTTAAATATATTATTTTAATAATAAGTAATAAAAGAGTGAGACAATACTCAGTAAGTAATCAGTTACATCAGAGTCCAAAATCACAGCAAATATTTAAAACAACATTGCAGGATTGTCTCAAATAAATACAAAATATCTAAGCTATACTTTACTATAGTCCTATCTGAATCTAAAAGAGTTACTATGCCCTAAAAACTTACTTAACAGCAAGGCAATTGCAGATGTGATGATGAGTGGATGTTCTCGTTAGGTCAAAGACAAAATACAAAATGCCTGGTCTCTCTCTGAGTTATTAAATTAATATCAAATAATTACTGCATTATTAGCTTGGATGATATCACTTTTTGTCACCTTACTTCAGTTCCCAAGCTAAACCTCCTTTGTCAGAGACTAACAGAATGTTAGCATCTCCCTGTGAAAAATACATATCGCTCAGATGTTTGCAGATCCTGGAAGTCATAAAACAATAAAACGCTTCTACCTCTTAAACATAGTAATTACTTGTCTTTCAAAACAATACAAAAAACTTCCAGCTCTAAACATTGTGTCTGCTACTGCAATGAAACTGAAAGATAGCATCTCTTTTATTACATGGTTAAGAGACAATTTAATTTCAACTATTTTCTCTGAACTTTTTCCAAGTTAACCTCCTGTCTTCCAGTCTCCATTAAACATATACATCTAAACAGTCACAATAGTGCAGGTACATTCCTGTTCTGTTCCAATAGGTCACAATGTGGTTTTACATGCTGTGGGCACTTTACACACACTTCTGTATAAATCATATCAATATTCACAAATGACATAGAATTATTTACAAAATTCCAGATAACTGTCTTTCCCTTTGTCACACTTCTTCCCCTCAAAACCTCAAGCTAGTTTTTCAAGTATCTCCTGAGAAACTCTGCTTGATAGGGTTAACTATCTGGGAATACCTTACCCCATTCCCTGTCTTGGGAGCCTATCTGCACTGGTATTGCTAACTCCACTGCTGTGCTGCACTGTCATATCATATGCTTGCAATCCTAGGCTCCACGTTAGTAACTTTGCATTTTGCTGGGTGGCTCTATGTAGCCATGTTAAGGGATTGTGGTCTATAACTACAGTAAATTTCCTTCCATACAGATAAGGCTGAAGTTTCTGCAGTACCCATACTATGGCTCGACATTCCTTTTCTACAGCTGCATAGGGTTGGAGCCTACAGTTGAGATATACCACTGAGTGCTCTTCTCCCTCTGAAAAAAACTGGCTGTGCACAGCCCCCACCCCATGGTTTGAACCATCCACCTGCACAACAAATTATTCACTGTTATCTGGACTGGCTAACACAGGGGGTCCTCCCAATGCTCCTTTAAGCTTCTGAAATGCCTGCTCACGTGCTGGAGTTCACACTACCTTATCTGGCGTATTTTTCCTTGTCAGGTCTGTGAGGGGAGCAGCTATGGTACTATAATTGGGGACACATTTTCTATAGTATCCTGCTTGTCCCTAAGAATGCCCTCACCTGCTTTTTTGGTAACAGGTGCAGGCTATGCCTGAATGGCTTCCACATTAGCAGATTCTGGCCTGATCTTATCACTCCCCACTCTATGTCCCAGGTAGAAGACCTCTGCCATACCCACCTGACACTTACTGGGCTTAATGCTCAACCCTGCTCTCTGTAGTCTGCCTAACACCCCAACAAAGCTTTATTTTCATTCTTTGTTGTGGAAAAAATAGCTAAGCGGTTGAGAGGAGGACCCTGGGAAACCACGATTGAGTATATAGAGAAGTGTCCTGGCAGATTTTATTAGAGGCTAATAAATATCCTAACCTCAATGATGTTATTTCTCTAGCTCCAGTTCTAAAACTATGTGCTGCCAGGTTATAATACACTCTTGTACAGTTTTTGTTTAAATAGTATTTTACAATATAGTACATAAAAAGCTTTTATCATACAACCAGCTTCTATTATACAACCTGCTTCATGTTTTATGTATGAAAGTAAATGTTTTCTCAAAATGGCCACTAGAGGGAGGTTTAGTATTTGATGTATACTTTGTGACTGATTTTAATATGACATATTTATTTAACATATTTTTTAGAAAGATGCTATGTTTTAAGTGTTTTATCTTGTCTTTTATACATTTACATTGTCATTTTATGTGACTTGTTCGGTTTTTATCAGTTCAAATTTTAAGTAGCTATAATGTGATTGAATGGGCATTACTTAAGCACAAGTATTTAAATTGCTTTTTGTGAGTCATATTCACTTGTGCATCTGAAGAAATATGTGTAGACTAAAACGTACTTGTGGATATAAGTGTTTATGTTTTCATCCTAATGATGTACTGACTGAATAAATCTGTGTGCTGCATTTCGTTGGGCTACTTGTGCTGAATTTTACTGTTTTAGTTTTATTTTACAGGACTTGCTTCCATTTGCTTTGGATATACATGTAAACAGTTAGTATAGTCCAGGTACATTCCTATTCTATTCCAACAGGGCATGCTGTGGTTACATTTCAGCTCGGTACTTTACACACACTTCTGTATAAATCATATCAGTATTCACAGATGACATAGAATTATTTACAAAATTCCAGATAGGTGTGCTGGCAGTGTTTCCCTGTGTCACAGTGTGTTTCACGCATCAGTGTCCTCATCATTCATTCTACAATTAAACTCTCCTGCTACAATTATTTCCCCTTTAACATGGTGTACAATGTCTTCTAAATGCTGCTTGGCTACTTTGACACCTAATCCAGGTATCCAATAGATGTTTACTAAAGTATATATCTTCCCATTTATGGCTATCATTACTAAACAGAACATCCTATTTTGACATAATATGTATTTAAAAATTTTGGCATTAAGACTGAGTTTTTTCCATAGGACTGCTACTCCTCTCTTTTTCGTTTATAGTGTGAACTTATTAAAACTGTATCATTATTTGTGATAATTT
Source organism: Protopterus annectens (assembly GCF_019279795.1). Lineage (NCBI taxonomy): Eukaryota > Metazoa > Chordata > Ceratodontiformes > Protopteridae > Protopterus > Protopterus annectens. Next base: position 1,779,596,881 of record NC_056725.1, on the reverse strand, counting down.
TATTTATGTCTTCTTGTATAAGGGCTGTTTCTTGCAAAAAATGTCTGCGTTAAACCTCTTGAATTATTTTAAGGAGATTTCCTCTTTTACAATTATTGTTCAGATCATTTACATTAATGGAGATACATTTCATAGTTAAATTATTACCACTCAAACTGCTAGTCATGTGTATATATTTTAACTAATAGGCACATAGATTTAACTAAACAGAATGACTTATTTCCATTTGATGTAGCAAAGTAGTTACAACTGATAGACCCCCAGGACTCACATTTGATGAAATTATTCTGCTGGCTTCATAATGGTTATGTCCATGGCTCTGCCAGTCAGCATATATACTATGATTAATAGAGAGATTTTATTGCATAGTTGAGGATATACTTGCCCTTTCCAAGAAAGTCCAGTATTGCTGAGTGATAGATTCAACGAAGATGATTTGGTGGATCACTGTTTGGAATAAATGAAATTGGTCACATGTACTAGATTCCTTCTAAATACATTTTGCTTAATTTATGTTCTAGAAGGAATCATTTGTCTGGATTTTATGGCATAAATATTTTCTCATTTTGTCACAAGAAAGGTAAATGATTCCTTGGCTGTGGTGAACCCTAACTTTATATAGGAATCTATTGGACAGTGTTAGCCATGTCACGTTGTTTCAGACTGAGCAGTGACTGGAAATAATTCATCACTGTACTGCCAACTTACTGGTGCATCATGGGTACACATTTGAATGGCAGGTGATCAGAGCTGTACTAGTGCTATGTAATAACGTAGTGTCATTTTAATATAATTTGTAAGGCATTGTTCAGCCCTTTATATTACTCCTAATGAAGTACTGCCTCAGCAGCAGCTATGTTATTGTTTTTCCTTATATAAAGGATCCTGATCTAAACTGAGTACGATGCATCTGGTGTTTTTCAACCACTTACCATTTTATTCCTGTATCAGAAAAAATGCATTTGAGATCAGTTCTATTTACATGAAGCTTTTACATTCAGATAGCATAGGTTTCATTCTGCAGGGTTTATTTGTAATCCTTATTCAGAAAACAATGTAGCTAGTGCAAAAATAGCAGGCATTTGCCTACTGAACTATGTCAAATGTGCCACAGTTTTGCCAGGATCTAATAAAGATGAGAAAGAGATGACCTGGTAATAAACTCCAGAATATTTGTCTGTGAGTAGGGATGTATGATCTCCCTATTAAGTGATATATGTTTTTTCATTAAGATAATCTCTGAACCCTCTGTTTAACACTTTCTTATGTAAGATTTCTCTGAGGAGGGTGACCATGTTGAAAGTTTGATCCTCTGCTTAGGTGATGAATGTTTTCTAATTAAGATAATGTCTGAACCATATGCTGAACACCTTTTTAGCTAAAAATGCTCTGAGACACTGTTAAATACTTTTGATAAACTTGAAATGTTGCACAAGTGCATGTCATTGCCTGTTTTAGGCTTTTATTTAGTGTCATAAAGGTTTTGTCTTCAATGTAGCCTTTGAATTATAATAAAGTACTTTGCTAAAAGATCTGTCTGAATTCCATTCCTTCCCAATATACTCACTTTTCATTTGCTTAATAACAGCATTAAAACAATTGTTCCTTATGAGAAAACACATCATGAATCGAAAAGTCAAGTCAGGACTTCAGTTACAAAAATGCTGTTACTGCCATTTATTTTATTTTTTTTTATTTTATTTTACATTTGTTAACCGGGAGAGTCTGACTGGATACATGTCAGCAGTGGGTGAGGTGGTGTTTGAGGAGTTAGGAGGTAGGTTATTAGGTAGGGACTGAACTGCTTCTGTAAATAAAGTATTGAAAGCATCTGCTACACTTTTAGGGGGTAGATGTAAGGTAGTTGAAGGGGTGGGGGTTGTGGATTTACCTGGATGGAGCAGCCTGTTAAGGCCTGACCAGAATTTTTGTGGCTGATTTTCGTGCTTTTTCTGTAAGTTGAAATAGTAGGTTTGTGCCATTAAAGATCAATATATAATAACTGCTACATTTCATTTACAAAGACCTCATATACCTTAACCTCCTCAGAGTGCTTATTCTATAATGGTGTCCCAGCATTATGGAATGCTTATTCTGTGGAGTTTCAATCAATCACTGAACTAATCCAATGTTGCAAGGACCTAAAACAAATGTGATGCATCATTACAAGTAGAAATGCAGATACTGGTTAATAACAGTTTGTTAGCCCACTCACTAAATGTTGTATCGATGACTTGAATGAGAGAGAAAGGTGCAGAAGTACGTCTTCATGTAAAAGTACAGAACTGAACTACTGCATTTTTAACAATATGCTTGTGAGGTATGACATCTGTTCTGTATATAACTGTCTTATTCAATGTAGGCCTCACATTTACTGTAACTAATATAGTCCGTGTTTCTCTGTTCTCATTATCTTTAGGCTTGGCTCATGGCTGAAAATGTTCCATTCACCAGCCCACCGATCAGCTAAAAAAATGCGTGCACACTCACACACACATGCACACACACACACACACACACACACACACACACACACACACACACACACACACACCCATGCACATAGGTGCCTATGCTTCAGCTTTCAAAGTGTTTGTTCGACATCTGTTCAGTTGCCCACTTTTAATTGACTAAACAGATAGTCAGAAGATGTGCGACATTGCACAATACCAGGGTTTGAGACTATTCCCTTTCCCTGATTTTGTGCAAAGTCAGAGTTAGTATAAATAATTAGCAAGGGGTGTGGGGGTGCAGGCGGGTATGCATCCCCTGCAAAAATCTTTTTTTTTTATGTTTTGCATGTACCATTAATTTTATATATAGATATATATATATATATATATATATATATATATATATATATATATATATATATATTAGTTCATAGTTCATGGCTAACTGCCCTTGTGGGCCATTTAAAGCCTAGCCAATTACCCAATGTGAGAATCAAACCGTGCACCTTGTGTCTGCAAGGTAAACACCTAAACCATTATGCCAACCTCCCACCCCAATTATATAAAATATTCACAGCTTATTAGGTAGATATATATATATATATATATATATATATATATATATATATATATATATATATATATATACACACACACACACACACACACACACACACACACACACACACACACACACACACACACACACACACACACACAGTTCTGTAACCATTGATAGGTGCTACCATTAATGTTCTTTCTGCCAATGCATACACATCAAATAATCAAATAATCTTCTCTTTACTTTCACAGCTTATTTATGCCGCGGTGGTATGGCGGTAGCATTGTTACCTCACAGCAAGAGGTTCTCCCGTTCAATTCTCGGTTTGGCTTGGAAGTGCCTTCTGTGTGGAGTCTGCATGTCCTCCCCGCGGTTGGGTAGCATTTGAAAGACATGTGTGTGTAAATGGGTGTGCCTTTGTTGAAGGTTGGGCATCGAGCTGGTACCTCGACATTTTGTAAAAATCTACTGCCAATCATTAGCAGACTGGAGTGCCACTGTGGTGACCCCCTACCGGGAAAAAGCTGAAAGACAAACAACAACAACTTTCACAGCTTATTTAGATCTGATCAAAGCATTTGACACAATACTCTATGCTGGCATTCTTAAAAAGATAAGTACATTAACAGTAGATTCATACATGGTAATGATAATAGCCAACTATATGAAATAACCCACATAGTTAAGGTGGCAGGTTAGTCCTCAGAAAGTATTCAGGTAACTAATGATGCACCCCTGGCACAGTCATAGGATCTTTCCTTTTGACATGTACCTCTGCAATGTCTGGACTGACAATAAGAACATTGCTTAACTAAGTTTGCAGATGTGTGCAGAGAGGGCATTATTGTCAAGTCACCCCCTGATACCCATTCATTACAGCAAGAACTGTAAATAAATTGTGTGTGGAGAAAAAGGGCTAAAATAAAACACAAAAAAGTGTAGTATTGTCACAGTTGAAAAACAGCACTTTTCATCCATGAACAGCAAAGCCCAGTGCAGAACTGTAGCTACCTTGTCTGGCACTCAGTCCAGTTCCCTGATCTGGCTCCCCCTTAACTGTAAGTTAATCAGCAAAAAACAGAAAAGAAAACTTCATGTCTTTAAGCTAAGGAACACACATACCCAAACAAGCACTCACACACACACACACACACACACACACACACACACACACACACACACACACACACACACACACACGCACACACGCACACACGCACACACGCTCACACGCACACACACGCAAACACACACGCACACACACTGCACGAGTGCACACACACAAAGCTCTTCTTCTGATAACTGTAACAAGCAGTTTGCTCCAGTTAGAATACCAACCACACACAGAGTACTTCATTGCTTCATCCATAACTGCAAATGCAGTATCGCCATGCATTTATTAACACTGGTACTATGATACTGTTCTATCCACATTTGCTAATCATTCTGCTAGCACCTTGCACCTGGGTCATACACACCTTAGCTGTGCCACTCCAAAATGATAATGTACTTAGGAATATTATCCAGGTAAAAGGAAGTAATCATTCATCTATAGAACCTTGTTAAGTACAATGCTTCCTTCAGGATGTACCTTTCTAGAGATATTAAGTAACCGGAAAGGGACCAAAGATTCTTAACCAAAAAGACTGTTGTCTTAAAGTCCTGAGCTATCAGGAAAGGATTAAAGCAATATTCCTTTTCTTGGTTTCTTAAAAGCACTTGAGTCATGATCTATGCCTTGCGTTCTGCACCATTAAGGACCCTATCTTCCTTGATCTACTGTATTCTTGAAAGTCAAATACCAGAGCTAAGGACTTAAATCTCCACGAGAACATACAATAAAATGTGTTGGGGAGAGAACTTTATTAAATATAAATATAGTTTCTGTTAGCCTGAGAACACCAGGGAAGTGTGAAGAATGATGTCATGTGAAGTAGCTCTGTGTTGTCAATTTAAAGAGAGAGAATCAGATAGCTCAGAGCATTTGTCTTGAGAACATCCAACATCACCAGCACTGCTTTGCTCTATATGTAATTTATTTAGAACTGTGTTTTCTCTTAGATATAGCTAGGAAATAGGAAAATTAGACTAGTTTGTTTTTCTGTGATATTAGAACTTTTCTATGGTCTTATTTTAAGTATTTATCTGTGATCTCTGAACCCGTGACTAGCACTGTGTAGTAAAGAGTATTGTCTTGTGTTTTTATTATTTATTATTAAATATTTTTAAACCTTTCAACTGTGGCTGTTTTATGTAGAGTTAATTTAAGCTCTAGAGTACATTCCATGTATATAGTGATACTGTACCAGGTCACTCTAATAAGCCTTGATTGTTCAGTCACACTTACCATTTGGATAATAACATTGCACAGTAATAATTGGACACCCTTTTAAGGGCATTTGAATAGCTGATAAATGTTAGCTAGGTGGTGGCAGTGATTTCTACCGTATAGTCTGAGTAAAAGGGTCACAGCTAGAGAACCTGTGGCAGCCTTCTCCAGGAGTGTCTGTGTGGTTGTATATAACTCTTATCTCAAAGTGTATGTGTTTCAGCTACTTGGGCAGGGAAATGAAGCACTGGTTGGACAGAGAGGGTGCTGGAGGTTTTAGCTTCCCCAGCTGGCTGAGATCTAGACCCTATAGCTGTGCCACTAGGGTGTTTTATTGGGGACCTTGAGAGAAAGGGACCAGCACCAGACTGACTGTGATCTCTGTGTGCTCTTAAGGGAAATTTTATGTTACTGTGTGTGTATTTATTATCCTTTCCCTATATGGATGCCCCTCACTGGTGTTAGTGGTGAGGATTGAGGCACCTTGATTGCTGGGCCACTGCACGGGTATCACACACTACACCTGACACTCTATGCCAGCTGGCTGCAGCCCTTCTGATTGTAGCTTTGACATCTTCATTCAGACTTCCCTTCTCCTCAACCACTCCTCCCAGATACTTGAAGCTATTGACCTGTTCTACTATCTTCCCTTCTATCTCATTTCTCAGATTCTTCTGATTTCTCTAATTTGCTGCCATTGCCACTGTCTTATATGTACTTAGTTTCATCCCGTGTACCATTAGTTTTTCATTCCATTCTCATATCTTTTGCTGAAGTTCTTGCTCAGAGTCTGCTTATAATACCACATTGTCTGCATGCTACAACTTTGTTGATTTGTCCCCTATGACCAGTTTGCTAATATAGTCCATCACCAGTATGAACAGCAGTGGGCTCAAAACTGAACCCTGGTGTGCACCCATTCCTGCTAGGTACCCCTCTGTGAGACCATACACCATTCATACTTTAGTCATCGGGTCCTTGTACATAGCCTGCACTAATTCTACCAGTGTTTCTGGGACTTTGAACCATTGCAGTACTGACAAATCAGCTTTCTTAGGACCTTGTCATATGCTTTCTCCAAGTCTAAAAATGCCCAGTTGGACTCTTTGTTCATCGCTTGGTTCTTCTCAACTATCTGTCTGACTGCAAACATTGAGTCAGTTGTGCTGCATCCTGATCTGAATCCAAAGTGCTCATCTCTCATCTTACTTTCTACTACTCCTCATATCTATTTATCAATCACCATCTTCAGAACTTTCATGCAATGTGACAGGAGTTTGACACTGCTGTACTGCCGCAGTTGTGGATGTACCCTTTGTTCTTGTACACTGGCACATGTATGCTTATTCCCCAATTATCTAGGATATGCCTTTCTCTCCACACTGCTATAAATATCCTTATGAGACATTTCTCCCTTATCTCACCCAGCATCTTTATCACATCTGCTCTGACCTCATCTGAGCCTGCTGCTTTCCCTGACACCATTTTCCTTAGTGCTATTCTTGCTTCTTCTAGGGTGGGATCCTCGTCTTCTCTTGTTGCTTGCATCCCTTATGAAAGGTGTCTGTCTATCTTCTTTATTTTTCTGTCTTTGTCTTGCAACTTGATATAGTTTCTTTGTGCCACCTACTGAGTCACTTTCCAGAAGCTGGTAGAGTCTCCAGTGCCCTGTTCTTTGCTATCAGAACTCCTTTCTTAGCTTCTTTGCTAGCCAACAAGTATTCCTTTCTAACCTGATCCATCTTTTCTGTCTCCCACTTTTTCTTGCACTCCTTCTTTCTTTTGATGACTTCCTGGACTTCTGCATCCCACCACCTACTTTCTTTATATACCTAATTTCCATACCTTGCTCAGCCACATATCTGTTCTGTAGTCCTTACACATGCTGTTTTGAGGCACTGCCATTCTTCTTCAGCTCCATCTATTTCCTCCTCCTCTTCTTGGGGTGCTCGAGTCTTGAGTAATTCCATGAGCTGTTGTACTTTATCTGCAGTCAGTTGCAAGATCTTTAGCATGGTCTCTGTTGACCTTAGTGCATTCTCTGACCATTGCTTGCAGTTGATTATGGCAACCAGGGATTTATGCTGTGGGTCAACTGTTTCACTATAGATAATTTTGCAATCACTGATTCTACACCAGTGCCATTTCCTTATCAGGAGGAAGTCTACCTGAGTGACATGTTGGCCTCTCTTGTATATAATCTTATGACTGTCTGTCTTTCTGAACCATATGTTGGCTGCTTTCAAGACAGAAGCCTAGAATGGTATTTTCTTCTTTATTCCTATTGCCCCACCCATGTGGAACCAGGAGTCCTCATATCCTGTTCTGTCTGTCCCAATATGTGCATTTGTCACCCATTATCAACACCAGTTCATGTTGTCCTGCTTTATCTAGTACGTCCTGCAACTGCTGTCTGAATGCACTCTTTTCTTCAATATTACAACCCTGCTGTGGGACATAAGCTGAGATTATGAATACTGGCCTATCATAACACTGGAGTGTGACTGCCACGAGTTTGTCACTAATTCTGGTGATAGCCATAAGAGCTGCATTAAATAATAGCCAAAGTAGTTTTCCAAGCTTGCTGTTTAGGTAATTCAAAGTCTCAGTAGATAAAGACTTTTATTAACTTTTGCTCTCCAGTTAGCATATTCTAGGCCTCATTTACCAGGAGCCACCAGCAGTTACTGTTTTCTAAATAGACTGCCATGTCAGAGCTGACTGCTCCATACTCACTTTGTCTCTTTTCACCAAAGTACTCCAGACTCCTGTGGACCCTTGTTCTAGCAACTTCTGTCATACTGTAGCTCAATGGCCTTAAAAAGACACAGATGTACAATTTACTTCTATTACCTGAGTTGCAGGTATCTTACTTTAAAAGGACCAGACCATTTTTCCTTGCTTATTGTGTATTCTGTCATAAAAATGTTTATTCCTCCTCTACCAGCCCCCACCACATGGCTATTTTCCAGTTCACTAAAAGTTCCTACATTTTAGGGTTGCCAGCTTTACATCATACCATTTCCTGACAAGCAGGTCTTTCTCCTGCATTCTGTGACCACACCTCCTTCCTGCAAGTAATGCCACCTCATTTATTAGACCACACCCAAAAGCAGTTAAAAAGCTTAATGCATTACATAGATCTTTACGAAATAAAATGGATAGCAAATTGACTAAAAGACAAAACCTCCATGCTGTAGGTGCAGGTGCCTCATCAGTGCCTGAGCGTGACTAGTAGTGTCCTTGACAGTCCTTGATGGCTCAGTGCTGGCACCTCTTTTGCTAAGTGGTTACTTTTCTGATCTGCATACCATCAGTGATGATCTCTGGCTATGTTTGGAGACTGGAAGTCCTTGTCAAATCACCCTCTGACACCCTAGTCCTAGTCCTGTAGCAGGAACTTACACTTGTAATACTTGGTGCAGTAAAAACTGTCTCAAAATACATGTGGAAAAGTGGACGATACCTCTCCCCAGCATACAGCATAGACAGTTTGAAGCTTCTGACAGTTTTTCTTGTGCAAGTATTTTTCTTTCCTCTAATTTCTCTCTTAATCTTTTTGTATATCTTCTGTCTGGAAATTCTGGCTTCTTGTATAAGGGAAATAATACATGATTTTTTTCTTATCCTCAATAGTCCACTCTGTAATCTTTATGGCTCTTTTTTAGCTTATCAGTTTTTGCGATTTTTATCGACTACAACTTCCTTCTACAATGGGGGTGGGGGGCATCCTTCCACTGAGCCTGGCCTAGCACCTATTGTAAGAATGTTTCTGGGTCCTGAGGATTCTACACTGTCATTTTTCCAGTCCTCGCACCAGTGTGCCTTCCAGGACTGGGCACTTTTTTTAATCCTGGGTCTTGAGCACCCAGCAATCTTTTTTATTTTTTAACATACTTCTGTCCATGCGATCCATGGTGGTGGTGCTGCGGTAGTATTGTCGCCTCCCAGCAATACATTGTCCCGTTCGATTCTCAGCTAGAGCATCTTCTGTGGAGACATGTGTGAATAGGCATACCATTGTTGAAGGTTGTGTGTTAGGGCAGGCAACTCAGCACGTAAAAATCAACTGCCAATCATTAGCGGACCTGAGTTCCCCTGTGGCAACCCCTAACCGGGAAAATCCGAAAGACACAACAACAACAACATACTTCTGTCCATGATATATGCTATATAAATACAGTCTATAGATCAGTGTCAGCTTGGTGAGATTTTGTAAAAAACAGGGTCCACCTTGTGAAGGCACTTACCAAGACTTGAGGATGAATTCAGTTCCAGCAATATTACCCACCTTTGTTTGCTGATTTAACATCTCTCCATTCAGTGCTGCTGAGGCTATGTCACAGTAGACACACACTCATACCACAACAGTTTGCCCCCACATCACACACATGCACATGCACACACAAATCATTTTATATTAATATCATACACACACACACACACACACACACACACACACACACACACACACACACACACACACTGAAAGCCCATACACATAAGGGCAGTCCTGGTTTTAATTATCCTCAGCACTCACACTTCCTTGTGAAAGATATCAACATGTGCTCCACCCTCACCTGTGCAAATGATGATAACCATCACCTGCCAGTTGTAGATTGTTACTTCTGCTGCCTATGGCTGATGCAGTGTGACTAGTTATGTATGGAAGGCACAGTCTGGTGCTGGATTTGTATGCATCACTTTTACTAAAGTGTATGCAGTTTACTCTGCTTTACTATGGGACAAAGCCATACACAAGTCACAGCCTCTTTGCCAGTGCCGCAGTATACTGTACCCACCTTCATCTAGCATGATCATCCCCTGTAGCAGGCTCTGACATCAACATCTTATCTGGCTCAGTCTCCACTACTTGTGTGATGGAGACTGCTCCTCATACAACTGCACCCCCACCCTACACACTGTAAGTAACTCCTACGTATGATATAGTAATGCATTGCACATATTGAAAAGGCTCCCTATTGAAATGCCCAGTGCCAGCAAGCTGGAAAAAAAGTCCAAAAACACAAGAGAAGAGCAAATCTCAAAAATTCATTTTCTCCTTGAAACTTCGTTTTGCTGGGGGTGCACTCCCACACACCATGAACTTATAAATGCCAACTTGGAGATCACCATACACAAAGAAAAGGGGATGTTCCAAGAAATGGCATCTGAGCGTCTGTAAGTCCATTCTTTTGGCCATTACGTTTCTGTGTTTCAGGACACACTCTGGTGGGTCCCAACATTTCAAATGGTTACCAATTTTTGCACATGTACCAGGGTTATACTGCAGAACACCACCAGATGAATCCAGACAGTGAAAGCCTGCCTTTAGCAGACAAAATACATGCTAAGTAATGGTGAAGTGTATTAATAGACTTTTGGATCGTAATAAACTGAATTTTTATCCAAGAATAAGTTGTTCATTGTAGATGATGCCATGTTCATTACAGACCACCTGGCAGCTGATGGAATGATACTCTTTGCAGTCCATATACGTCCTTCCCAGATCACCAGGTGGGACCTTTATTTCAATGTGCATGCAGACTACGGTCTCTGGTAGCCCAAGAAAACCAGCTGTATCATAAAATACCAGCTCTGGAACCACATACACTCCTCTTGGAGTATTATTGAGGTAAAGACCTGAGATATTCCTGCTGTGTTCCCAGTGGGTCATTGAAAGGTCCCGCTAGCTAGTACATGTAAGGCCACACATACCTTGGTATCTGCTGGTTTAGGTACTCAATTACTTCCATCATGTAGTAGACAAAGCTGACACATGTGCACAATGTCTTACATGGTCTTCCTATCCACACTGTACTGGTCTACAGTGTTGGTGCTATGGAGTACATGAAATTCTATACATGGTCAGATGACATGGTGGGACAACAGCATTCACCACCATGGCTTGGCTCATTGTGGCAATAAGAGCTTCTTATAGATACATCTTTACTAATAGTTTGGCAACCCCTAACGTTTTTCTCAATTCCCTTATCATGAGCACACAGATTTACCAGTGTTCATTTGCATGACTTGCGGCTCTGCGGCACAACAATCTTACATTTGTGAATCACTCTGAAATCTTGTTTTGACTCAGTATCACACTACACTGCTCATTTTAGTAATGCTAGTCATTGCCATCTTATTATATGGGCAATAACACATATCAGGGTAGCTTTGGTGTTCAGCATTCCCTGCTAGTGAAAAGTGTATCTCTGAATCACACAGCCCTGCATGTGGCCTCTCATCATGCAAACTCACTCATTGCAATGCAATGATGTTTTCTGAATCCCAGCTTGGGTACAGTACTGCAGCCATGCAGAGGAATCTTTTTTTTTTTTAATGGCAGAAACAAAACAATAAAGATACTGTGGTAGAAACACTCAAAATTTAAGAATATTCATCACACAACTCAGAAGTGTAAGCAATCAAATTTCATTTTTACAAAAACTTAGGAAATTACGCATACATTTCCTACTTGATGTACCACTGATGACTAACATGTCAAATTTTGATTCAGAATGTCCACAAAGCATCTTAAGATTATTCTGTGTCATTTGGTTTGCCCACTCATAACCATCTTTCAGGATTTTAAAAGGGTGCTCCAACCAGAGAACTCATAAATAATTAATTTCACACTTTAAAATGCATGCTGATTTAGCCACAGGAAGATTAAATGCACTAAAACTCCCCCCAACAGACACACACACACACACACACACACACACACACACACACACACACACACACACACACACACACACACACACACACACACACACACACACACACACACACACACACACACACACACACACACACACACACACACACACACACACACACACACACATTCAGTCATCATTCCTAGGAACCTGACATTGTGTGATATCAGGATGGTGGCAAAATAGTCTGGTGTGCTGTCAGGAAAGGAGATGTCCATTATAATGCAATACAATTGACATTCCTCTACTGAAAGCTGTAACTGCCCAGGTTAGAGAAATTGGCTTATTGCACTGTTATTGTACTATGTCCACTAAAGTTGTACAGTCTATTGAAAATGCCAGCATGCTGAACAGAGCCAGGGGGCAGCTTGACCCATGTCTCACCATAACGACTTTCTGAACTGCTCTTTCTGCCTGGCTCCCATGATAAGCCCATGATAAGCAGAAGCAGTGTGTATTCTTTGTTGAGCTGCAAGAAGCTTGTGCTGACCTCTAGCATTTCTTTTCACAGAACCTTTACATGCAAGTGTCCTTCTGGTTTAGCTTGCATATTTACTTCTGAATCCCACCCTATTTTTTTCTCAGAATCTCATCTTTGACCAACTCTACTAAATTGTATCAATCACCCACAATCTGCATTTCAACAAGCTGTCCAGCTTTGAACAAAAGCACTATGTAGAACTGATAAATGCATGATTTTTGTGTACACCCTCTCATTTCACAGATCTTTATCTATATTATTTATGATTTCAAAGTAATGTTCCAGTAATTAAAATCATTTATCTTGTTTGTGGCAAAAGCTATGGCATTTTCAAATTATTCAGACACAGTTCTTACACTAGCTTTAAATGATCTTTGAAAACAAATATGTTTAAGAATATACTTAGGGCTACATAGCTGAAAGGACACAGGCTTTCTGAAAAATGTTGTTATAATGATTTTGAACAGCAGGTGGCTACCCTAGCACTTAGTAGAAAGTAAGCATTGTTCAGTTGTACCAGAATTTTTATATTTTATCTCATAAATGAGATAGCTGATGTGTGGCACCCATACATGTATGTACTACTTGCATGTAGCAGCCACAGACATACACATACGCTCAGACATACACATGCCATGCACGAGTAAACATGCACGTACACATATGGACACAAATATACACACATGTACACAAACATGTACACACATTCAGTTATTTTCAGACTCACAAATTACTTCAGTCATGTCAGTACTACCTCCTGCTATGACATTTATGAGTTAGTTAGCTGCAAAGGGGCATCATTTTAATCCGTTAATAGTTTTTCTGAGTGTTTAATCTGCAGCCAAAACCTCACTTTTTCTAATTATGCACCATGCATTGATTTCTGTTCATGGAACTCTGCACTTAAACAGTCAGTAACCTGTGCTGGTGATAAAGATGTCAGATGATCTGATGTCAATTACAGGACTGGGTGCTTGATGGCACAGTCAAGGAGGATGACTGTGCCTATCCTGGGGGAGAGGTGTGAGACTAAACGTTGGCTGATTTAATGGCGCTTGATAATTAAGGCTATAGGCTGGGGCAAGTTTACTGCTTGTGCATGGACAAGGAGGCATCAGTGCCCTAAGCCTTGCAGTGGGAACATCCCAGTAACTATGCCTCATGGCAGGCATAGTCTCAAGGATACATCGTGACACAAGTTGGGACAGGGCTGCTATATGACAAATGTAAAGCCTCTCTACAGTGGCAATGTTAGCCATTCAGTCACCTGCCACTTGCTAGTGCTTCAATGTGCTGTTGACAATAGAGCTGTATAGAAGGAGAACAGCAAATGGGTCAGACTACAGCTATTACTTACCCAGCTCAGGTTATGCTCTGACATGCTGCATCCACAAGGCTTCAGGAGGACAAGGCCATGGGGCAGTTTCTTAGGGGGTTGGATAGTGGAATGGATATGGAACTTATGAGAGGTACCCACCACTAGGGATGAACAACTCGAGCTGTACAACTAAAAGATACTGTGAAAACAAACAAACAATCAAATAGGATTCACTGATTTTGTACTAACAGATAAAACTTTTACTATGTAACCACCATTATGAGATATTATCCGGATATAAATATTAATGTAGACAACATCATCTTTGTCTCTGTGTGATTTCCTGATATCTAAATGCAATTCTTCTTCTAAATCCTTCTCCTATATATTAATTGTTCTGTTAACATACCCTGCTATAATAAAGTTATTGTCTTACAATAGTTATTGTTAGCACATTTTCATACTGTCAAGGCATACCTAACGGTCATCTGCTGTAATCAGTCACTTGAGCACTGTGAAGATTGTCCCTGGGATTCACCAGCATTCGCCTCATTGTGGTAAGCAGTTTTGCACAATGAGCAGTCATGCACAGGGTGTGTGCAATTCAGAGATATGCTAAGCAAGGATGGGGAAGACCACACAGCACAGCTTGGAGCATATGCTAAATGTCATACAATGAGATGGCCCTGGCCAACAGTATTAAAATGAGGGGGTCTGTGTATGCAAATTAGGTAAAAGAAGATGATGGCACAATTCAGAAATATATAAAGACTCTGACATGATGCGTGAGAACTAATGTTAATGACAACTGCAATACCCTGGAGTGCATGGAAGGGGAGTGTGGATATATACTTGTGGTTGCCATAGCATTAATGAATGTATATGTGCAACAGGCTATAATTGCTGCTAAGAGTCATACTGCTGCATGTCACTGTACTCGGAGGTGCCATGCCACTGGACCATGTTTAACATTTCACAGCCTTCATAACACCAACATTGTAATCTGGTATTGTGTGATAGATTCACCATACAGAAGCTGGGAAATGTGTCAGCAATATCTGCATGCTTGTGGGATTTTTGGATTACCTATCGCAGTGGCTTCTAAGGTATGTGTGACTTTATGTACATTACCTGCAGGGGCCTTTCAATAACCAACAAGGGACACAGTGGGGTATCCCCAGCATCTGCCTCAAGAATACTCCATCAGTTTCTTGAAGTCATGCTGCAGCATTTGAGGGAGCATATGCAGTTTCCAGGTATCACAGCTGACAGAGCCAACATGAAATGAGATTTCTATGTTAGATCCCACTTTCCTGAGGTGCTGGGACAATAGACTGCGCATACATTGAAATAAAGGCCCCACCTGGTGACCTGAGAAGAAAGTAGGTGAGCCTTAAAGAGTAGAATGCTATCAATGGCCAAGTGACTGGTAATGCATAGAGTTTTATCTATAATGTGTCTGCATGTCACCCAGTTAATTAACATGATTTCCACATATATCAAATATGTGACCTTTATCAATGGTTTGAGAGGGATGACTTTCCCAAGGGGCATCTTATTGGTGATACTGACTTTGCCCTGGAACACAGGTTGATGACAGCCATCTTAAATCCATGGAGCATGACAGTCCATGAATAAAGCTAAGCCCTACCACAAAACCTAGGCTTAGTCAACTGTCGGTTTAGAATGCTGAAGGCATAATTTCATTGCCTGGATGTATCTGGTGGTACCAAGCAATATGACCCTTACACATGTGTTAATATATTGCTAGTGTGTGCAATGTTACATAACATGATAATGAGGAAGCAGTTGCAGTAGGGAGGCCCACTACAGGATGAACGTCTCCCAGTATGCCATGCAGCAGAGGGTGAACCATATGAGGAGTTAATGGGAGACAGCAAGGGATGAATATGGTACACGAAGGTGGGAGTGGTATGTCATGGCACTGGCAAAGAGAGAGACAGTCACTTGTGCATAGCTTCAGCACATAGAAAGCATATACATAACAGTAAAAGTGATGTATGTAAACCCAGTGACTGACTGTTCATATCCATGCATAGGCTGATGGCACTGTGTATTAGAAAAAGGCAAGCTAAAACACAAAGCACAAAGAGCGTGGCACATTTATCATCATTTGCATACATGCAGGAGAGAACATTGTTGTGCAGTATCTTCCAGAGGAACATGTGAGTGCTGTTCAAAATAAAAACTTTGTAGTGCCCTATGTGGGTGCTGAGGTGGGGATGGATGAGATTACTGTAGAATGCTTTGGTAGGCTCATTGTCACTAGTCATCCGTAAATGTGAGGTAGTGAGGGTGATAGTGGTTTATGTGTGGGTATGCTGGGAAACATCCACAGCAGTAGTCGATGCACTGTGGCTCAATCTAATAGCCAGGTCCAGGGGATGCATGGAAGATATGCATGTATCCCATGTGCACCCCTGACCATGGGAGATACCGGTATCAGGAGTTTTGTGGGTAGTAACATAGCTCTGGATAGGTATAATGCTACATTACTATGAACAACATCCACTACCAGATGTGCCACTAGCACAACTACATCAGCCTTGGGACACCCTCTTCTCTCCATATACACTTCTGCATGGAAGTGGTGGCACTTTATGACTGTGGCCCTGACCTGTCACATGGCATGCCAGTGCTGGAACACCTGCCTTGTGCCAGCAGGTAATTGATTCGGTCAAAAATATGACACATAAGGGACATGCACACTCATAGGTTATCTTGCACACCCTGTAGTACTGGTATCATCTCTGCAAATACTGAGATGAAGGTAGTCTGTGACTCCAAAATGGCCCAGAACATATGGTGGGCTGCAGCAGTGACCATGGTATAGTGCTGGGGAAGAGCAGTACACATGGCATCTATGTGTGCCAGTTTGGACACCCATGAGGTTAACATCATCATCCCTGCCCTATGTATGTTGTGATAGGCATCAATGGATGGGCTACGGGGGCGGGGTGACATACAGTCCTAACTGTGTGTGTCTATACCAACCAGTTCTTCGTGTGTGTGTGTGTGTGTGTGTGTGTGTGTGTGTGTGTGTGTGTGTGTGTCTCTCTATTTATATATATATATATATATATATATATATATATATATATATATGAAGAAGGTATCCACAGTATACTCAGTATTTCCCCATGGGTGGTGTGGTTTGATCACAAGATTGAAGACTGAGTGATTAAACAAAGCCAGCCATGAGTAAATCCTGCATTACCCACATACAGGAGTAGTATATTTCTATGATGCAATGACATTATTTAAGAAAAAACAAATGCTTACCTTTTCTAAATAATGTCATTGCATAAATGGACTTTAGTGTTCTTCCACTGCTCTTGTGTTACAAGGATAGCTAAATAAAGTACTGTGTATGCATTCAGCATGCAAGCTTCTCAGTACAACCTTAGTGTTGCCATTATTTTTAAGGTAGTTCCCCAGCCCCTACCCTGCTTTATTCATATATTCATATATTTTTTAAATGTAAAGTTGTGTGGTGTCACTTGCGCTACTTATCTTTTTAGCACAGCTACCAACCACCAGTAAGCTGCTATGTGTACTGTTATCTGTTTGGTAGCTATGCTGAAAAAATACCTGCTGAGTAACAACTGACCTAATATTTGAAATGCAGCAGTTTCATACATTTTTTTCACTACAGAAATTCCTAGTCCTGGAGCGTTTATGAAATGAAGATGTATGAGTTTTTTTCTTTTTTTTTTTTTTAGTTGTAATGTATTATTTTCCTGTAGTCAGCTGTTTTTTTTTTTTTCCATGGAGAATGCTTGATTTATTACGCATATGCTGATTGGTCTGTCCATTCAGAGTGCATTTATTTATTTATTTTTTATTTAACATTTATTTTACCAGGATAAATCCGACTGGACAGTAGGTGCCCATTTTCAGCACAGTCCTGGGGAGAAAAGCTCCAAGAAGTTACAATGAGAAATACATAGGTTATTAAAGAGTGACAGTCGATTAAAATAATATAAGTTGGGTAACAAAATGGCAGAATGCTAACATATAAGCAGAAAAAAGTTAAATGCAAAGCAATGTCATAGTACGGTGAGGAGATCACATACCTTAGAGTAGTAGTACATTATTCATGCATAAGTACATATTTACAATATTTACAACACTATACATTGCACTTAGGAGTCAGTGTAGAGTGAGTTTCAAAGTAGGTACATATAACATTTACAGAGTATTTTATGCACATAGTTGTCAGTGTAATTTGAGCATCAGAGGCTTGGGGGTAGGCTTCCTACAGTGGGGTGAAGATTCAGGTGGGGTCATTGCGCTTGCAAATAGAATTAGCATAAAGGTGTGATTTAAGGAGGTTTTTAAATATGGTTTTGCGATTTTGTAGTCTGAGAGCTCAGGAGGGAGGATGTTCCATGCTTTTCCAACCTCATAAGAGAATAGGGCTTCTCCAGAGCTTTTCTTGTATGGATTTGTTCAGTCAGGGATTTGTTAGTGGATCATAATGTCCTGTTGGAGTTGTGGAAATTTAACATGCCAGCTAAGGCAGGGGTTTTGTCTGGGTGGTAAAGAATATGATGAGCTATGGTGAGTTGGTGATAGCACAGTAAATTTGGAAATTCTAACCAGTGTAGTTTACGTAGGGACTGGCAGTGGTGGGAGTGGGATTTAGCACTGGCTGCGAACCTAGCTATTTTATTGTAGCATATGGAGAGTTTGGTTAGGTCAGTTTTATTAATGTTGGTTAGAACTGAAGAGGCATAAAGTAATGATGATAGGAGATGAGACCTGGCTATGGTAGTTCTAGACTTGGGGGTTAGGAACTGTTTGCTACAATAGAGGCATCCTAGCTTTTTGTGTACTTTAGAGATAGTATGGGATATGTGTTTGTTGTATTTAAGTTGCTTATCAATTGTGAAGCCTAGGAGTTTGGCGTCAGCTACTGGGGTGATGGGGTGTTATTGGCTGAGAGAATGGTGAAGGAGGGGTCATTGTGCTTAGTTGAATGGAATAACATTAACTGTGTTTTTTGGGGATTTAGTATCAGATGGTAGTTGTTTAGCCAGTTTTCAATTTCAGTGAAAGATTTTTGGGCTTTAATTTGTAGAAGGTGGATGTTGGGTGCCAAGCAGATGAGGGTTGTATCGTCTGCATACTGGACAATATCGGCTTTAGTGGTTGCTTAGTGGAGCTTGTATGTAAATATGCTAAAGAGAAGGGGACCTAGGATTGAGCCTTGGGGGACACCACATGTGATGGGGAGTGGGGGGGGGTAGGGAGTTGACCCATTTGATTGATTGTGGGAAGTTGCTTAGGTAACCATTTAACCAGTGCAGAGTAGGGGTCATCAAGGTTCAGTTCAGAGAGGCATGTAAGGAATTTGTTGTGGGAAACTGTGTCAAATGCCTTGAATAAGTCTTGGAAGGTGGCAGAGACTAGTTTCTGTTGGTTCTTGTGTGAGTTAATGGTATTGGAGAAGTTAATTAGAGCAGTGTTGGTGATATGTATATATTCATAGATTTTGTTGGACTACTTGTTGTGTCTTTCAGCTTTTCCCGGTTAGGGGTTGCCACAGCGGAACTCCGGTCCGCTAATGATTGGCAGTAGATTTTTACGTGCCGAGTTGCCAGCCCTGATGCACAACCTTCAACGAAGGTATGCCCATTCATGCATGTCTCCACACAGAAGACGCTCTAGCTGAGAATTGAACAGAACAATGTCTTACTGTGAGGTGACAACGCTACCTTAGCACCACCACCGCAGTGTTTTAAAACTAGGCATCTTATGGTCCCCATGATTGCATGCCTAGAATTATTCCTGTGTTCATAGACAGACAGACTGAGCATATTGCATAAATTCATCAAGATGATAATAATTAGATACATATCTATGCTGCATGAGATGAAATATAATTCCAACTAAATTTCTATTTATGATTGAAGAAGTAAGTAATGGTGTAATTAAACGCTGAACGCCAATGAACCAGGAAACTGACTGCCAAAACCGCTTTAAACAGTGCTGATAAAAATATATATCCACGGACTGCAGAGCCAGTAAAAAAACAGTAAAAAACCAAATGTTTATTCCACAAATGACACAAGGTTAAGCGCTTTCAAACACAAAACGTGTGCTTCATCAGAACAATACATACTGATCTTACCAAAGCTTAAATATACAATTTGGCGCCAACTTCCGAAAATACATTTAAAGCTGCAACGCTTTTTATATACAAAAATATGCACAAACCAAGCCTATAACTTCCGACTTGGTTCAGTAGGTGTTATATTGTTCAAGAAACACAATAAAAAGCAGAATTCCAAACAACATAATAACTTTAACTAATGCTTCTAAACGTTTCAAATGTGTACTGTTAATATATACTGTAAATATAATGTAAACCGTTAATATAATGTATTAAGTAATGCATAAATTCTGACTTGATAATAGCTAACTTAAATTATTAATAAATTAATTATTAAAAACTAGTGAGTTAAAAATAGTGAGTTAAAAATAAATGAATGTATAAATATACTAACTTGATAATAAATAATAAATATTGAATATTGAGCAATAACATAACTAAATGTCAAAAAAGAGATTCAGGCGAAACACAGCTCGAAAAGAATAAAATCAAATATCATCTATCTAGCGTATCAAACGTCAGTCACCACAGTGCATCCAAGAAGTAGACATCCAAGTAAAAATCCTTTTTTATTGCATATAGGTACCAGAGTTAGCGCTTTCACCTTTCGGTTTCATCAGACTCAATACAAGGTACAAAATTAATGAGTCTTAAATACTAGTAAAGGCAGGAAAACACTTAATAAGGCTCATTAACAAACAAGCTCTATCACTAAAAAATACATCAATACAAACTATGAATGCTCAAAACTACAAATGCTTCAAATCTAAAAATATCAATTAAAATCTCATATATTTACATAAAAAATCTCTTATAAAATACTAAACAAAATGATAAAATAAAAACATCACTTCTATATGTTTATTTAACTCTGAGTCTCCTCATCCTCAGAAAAGGTTTCAATGAAAGCTTGGCATTAAGACCAGGGGTCATATCTGACCTAAGCTTCAAAATCCAAATATTCTCTCTATTCTCAGTGAACGCCCAAATATCTCCTCCTCTACTGGTAACACTTATGGTTTCAATAATCCTAAAACTAAATGTGTGTGTATTGTCAGTATCCATCACATGTTTGACCAGTGCATTGGTGCCATTCTTAATTCTAATATTATACATATGCTCACGCATCCGATCCCTTAAACATCTGTTCGTCTTGCCAACATAGAATGACGAACAGATCTTGCACGTGGCCAAATATACAAGATCTCTAGACATACAATCCCCTCTGGCCTTAAATGAATAACAGATTGAGGTAGTGGGATGTATAAAGGCTTGGTCACCACAAATAAAATCACAAAAATTACATTTGCCACACTTCATAGTCCCATATGGAGACTCCCTGTCAAAGTTATTACTAACATTCCTATCACATAAAAGTCTTTTAATATTTTTCTTGTTCTTATACCTGAAACGTGGACAGTCACCAACAATACTTCTAATATGTGGATCAACCATTAAGATATCCCAGTGTTTCCTCACAACATCCTTGACTTCACTCACATCTTTGGTATAGAACAAAGAGAACGCAGTAAAACCTGATGGAGATGTAACAGTGGTAGTGGGTGTATCAGATGATCCAGTACCCAAATACATATCTGAAAAATATGGGGCAGCTGCTCCAGATCTTAATTCAAAAATGTCTTCACGACCTATCATAATGTCATCAGTCTTATACCCCCGCAAAACCAACCTACTATCTAAATCAGACAAATCCTGATGGAAGCCAAGGTCTGTGGGGTTATATCTTGAAGTCCTCATACTCTGCCCCCTAACAATGTTGTTAAAGATGTAACCAGGGTGCATACTGTGTCGATGTAAAATGGAATTCTTATGACAGGGCTTTCTATATACTCCAGTGTTTATGGACCCATCATGTAGACGCTCAACAAAAATATCCAAAAAAAGGAGCCTAGTATCAGAAGTCTCATAGCTAAACTTAAGGTAGTCAGTACAAGCATTCAAATCTATAATGTAAGATTCTAATTGTTCTACTGACCCCTTCCATAACAGGAAGAGGTCATCTACAAAACACCTGTAAAAAGATACATGTTCCACAAAACAAGGATGCAAAATCATGTAAACAGTTTCCCATTCAGCCATGAAGAGGTTGGCGTAGCTATTGGCACATGACGTGCCCATAGCCACGCCATCCAATTGAAGAAAGAACTCCTGTTCAAAGCAGAAGACATTAGTATGCAAAACGACATCCAAAAAAGTCAACAACTTTGTACAACTCACCGTACTATCAGAATTCACACAATCATTAACAGCACTAACGCTCCTGTGTTTCTGACTATCATGAATTTTTGTTTGTTACTTTGGATGTGAATTCCCTCTTCACTGTCATCCCTAACCATGTAGGTATGGATTATATTAAACGCCATCTTACTAACCACTCTGGGTATTGTGAAGAGAGGATTTATCTGTTGTTGACTTTTTTGGATGTCGTTTTGCATACTAATGTCTTCTGCTTTGAACAGGAGTTCTTTCTTCACTGCCAATAGCTACGCCAACCTCTTCATGGCTGAATGGGAAACTGTTTACATGATTTTGCATCCTTGTTTTGTGGAACATGTATCTTTTTACAGGCATTTTGTAGATGACCTCTTCCTGTTATGGAAGGGGTCAGTAGAACAATTAGAATCTTACATTATAGATTTGAATGCTTGTACTGACTACCTTAAGTTTAGCTATGAGACTTCTGATACTAGGCTTCCTTTTTTGGATATTTTTGTTGATGGGTCCATAAACACTGGAGTATATAGAAAGCCCTGTCATAAGAATTCCATTTTACATCGACACAGTATGCACCCTGGTTACATCTTTAACAACATTGTTAGGGGGCAGAGTATGAGGACTTCAAGATATAACCCCACAGACCTTGGCTTCCATCAGGATTTGTCTGATTTAGATAGTAGGTTGGTTTTGCGGGGGTATAAGACTGATGACATTATGATAGGTCGTGAAGACATTTTTGAATTAAGATCCCCATATTTTTCAGATATGTATTTGGGTACTGGATCATCTGATACACCCACTACCACTGTTACATCTCCATCAGGTTTTACTTTGTTCTATACCAAAGATGTGGGTGAAGTCAAAGATGTAGTGAGGAAACACTGGGACATCTTAATGGTGGATCCCCATGTTAAGGGTATTGTTGGTGACTGTCCACGCTTTAGATATAAGAATAAGAAAAATCTTAAAAGGCTTTTATGTGATAGGACTGTTAGTAATAACTTTGACAGGGAGTCTCCATATGGGACTATGAAGTGTGGCAAATGTAATTTTTGTGATTTTATTTGTGGTGACCAAGCCTTTATACATCCCACTACCTCAATCTGTTATTCATTTAAGGCCAGATGTCTAGAGATCTTGTATATTTGGTTGACGCATACATCTGTTCGTCATTCTATGTTGGCAAGACGAACAGATGTTTAAGGATCGATGATGAGCATATGTATAATATTAGAATTAAGAATGGCACCAATGCACTGGCCAAACATGTGATGGATACTGACAATACACACACATTTAGTTTTAGGATTATTGAAACCATAAGTGTTACCAGTAGAGGAGGAGATATTTCACTGAGAATAGAGAGAATATTTGGATTTTGAAGCTTAGGTCAGATATGATCCCTGGTCTTAATGCCAAGCTTTCATTGAAACCTTTTCTGAGGATGAGGAGACTCAGAGTTAAATAAACATATAGAAGTGATGTTTTTATTTTATCATTTTGTTTAGTATTTTATAAGAGATTTTTTATGTAAATATATGAGATTTTAATTGATATTTTTAGATTTGAAGCATTTGTAGTTTTGAGCATTCATAGTTTGTATTGATGTATTTTTTAGTGATAGAGCTTGTTTGTTAATGAGCCTTATTAAGTGTTTTCCTGCCTTTACTAGTATTTAAGACTCATTAATTTTGTACCTTGTATTGAGTCTGATGAAAGATTTTTACTTGGATGTCTACAGATAGATGATATTTGATTTTATTCTTTTGACATTTATTTTCGTTGCTGCTGTTTGATTTGGGCGTTTACCCTGTTCAGTATCTTTTTACATTGAATAACATAACTAAATAACAAACTAACTCTGGCATACTTCATTTAACTACATGAATACATGATGACATTTTTAACTCTTGTATATCAAATTACAGAATTACTAAAAAATTACTAAAGAATTACTAAAAAAATTACTAAAAAAATACTAAAAATATATATATATTTGTGTATCCTATAGCTGAATACAACTCAAATATTAAAAAATATATAAAAATCAAAAAATACTTTGATAGTAAAAAATATGTGTATGTGTGCAAAAATGTATTCAGAATGTAAACATATAGAGTGCTCATACTGCAAGTATGGGTTTAACTGAGATAGATTCATTTATTCCCGGTGGTGTAGTTGCATCAGTCAATATTTGCCAATAGCATTCCCTAAATGACAGATGCCCCTTCATGTTACCCCCCCCTGGGATTTGGCTTTACTATCTCTATGATACAAAATCTAAACTCATGCTCCTCACCCTTGTTCATTATATGTTTAGCTAAAGTGTTTTTCTCATCCTTTCTCCTAATAGAGTATGCATGTGCATATATCCTTTTTCTGAACTGCTGTTCAGTTTTTCCTATGTAATAGGATGAACATGCCATACATTTAGCAAGATACACAATATTTTTAGTGTTACAATTTCCTTTCTTTGGAATTAATCTGGTCTTATTATAATTCATTAACACTATCTCTGTCTCTTCTGTAATATAAACAAACTCTACAACAAAAGGAGGAAGCTACTACAAGATAGAGCAAAATCCTTAAAAGGTAAGACACCCTTGATCACTATAAGTAAAAAACTAAGAGCTCTCATAAAATCATAAAATAGCTAAAGACTCAAAAGACAATCATAAGGCCGAGGAAACTCCCAGATATGCTCAGAGCTAGTTCAAAATGATGTGAAGATTACTGATCCTACAGACATTGCCAACATACTGGCTGACAGGTTCAGTGCAAGAGATATCTATACCAAACGATTGCAGCCCCCAAACATCTCCAGCGCCCAAGTGAGAACTGCTCTCTCCAAAGCAAAACACAGCATCCATGGGACCTGATGGTGTTGTGCTCCATGAACTCAATGAAACCCACAGCTAGGACAGCTGTTTAATCAAAGTCTTACCTCTGCAACTGTGGTACCACCCTGGAAATTACCGCCCATTAGCTTGACAAGCCTTATCTGCAAAGCCATGGAGAGGATCATAATGGACCTCATAAATAAAGACATAGGGAATTTGCAGACTTTGGATCCAACCCAGTTTGGCTTTGTCAAAGGCAGATCATGCCTTTTAAACTTGGTTGACCCCCATTCGGTATCATTGAAAACTCATCAGCAATGTCAACCCATACATCACAAGATGGGTTGCAAACTGGCGTCAGACTCAAAGCCTGTCACAAGTGGTGTCCCACAGGGCTCAGTCCTATGACAAAGTTTGCAGATGACTGCAAACTGGGCGCCATAGTAGAAAAACATCTGACACAGATATCCTTCAAAGGTGTCACAGAAACGACGGATAACTGGTGCCACCACCAAAGTTAAATGCCAAAATGCCAAAATAGTAGAAGAAGTTATCAGGGACCTGGGGACCAGGTTGAAGTTCCTCACCAAAAGATAAATCCTCTCTTCACAATACCCAGAGTGGTTAGTAAGATGGCGTTTAATATAATCCATACCTACATGGTTAGGGATGACAGTAAAGAGGGAATTCACATCCAAAGTAACAAACAAAAATTCATGATAGTCAGAAACACTGTTCAAATGGTCATAAAGGTCAACCAAAAACTGTTTGGTGTCCTTTAAGATAAACTGATGGGCGTCAACAACAGGTCTCAGGTACTTCTCTAAATACAGAGAAAAAGGCTCGGTCAACCACCCACCACCTGACACAATAGGTCGAAGAGGTGGATTAACCAGACTTTTATGAATCTTAGGTAACCCTTTAATAGTAGGAACTAAAGGATGAGATACCTCCAGAAAGGAATACAGGGAGTCATCTATCAAGCCCTTGCTAGATAAATCCTCTAGAATAGAATGTATCTTAGAGCTATAACCAGCTATAGAGTCAAAGGAAATGCGTTCATAAAATTTATTGTCACTTAACATGACCCTAACAGCAGCTGAATAGTCACAGGTGTCCATAATCACAATTCCTCCTCCCTTGTCAGCTGGCCTCAATGAGATAGAAAAGTCATTTATCAATGTTTTAAGTGCTGCCCTTTCAAGATATGTTAAATTATCCTTCCTTCTTCGTTTAACATTGCTCATCCTATATAAGTCGTCCTCTACCATTTTACTAAATGCTCCCAATAATGGATGCATAGGGGGGATAAACACACTTGGTTTCTTAAAGCTACTGGATAAATAGCTGCCTTCATTATTGCCATTAAAAATCAATTTCAATGATAAATTCCTAACAAATAATTTAAAGTCACGCAAGGACTCCTCTAGAATACTATTTGTAGTCGGAATAAAAGACAACCCTTTAGATAAAACAGACTCTTCGGCACAAGAAAGATTCCTGGAAGAAATGTTAACGACTAAACAGTTTCTTTCCCTAGCCACATCTTCTTCAAGTTCATATTCATGGATGGTTCGACAGGCAGTTTCCTCTTCTGCCTCCCCCTGCTCTGAGATCTCAGCCTCCCTTCGTATTTAACCTGTATACTGCTATTTGTAGTCGGAATAAAAGACAACCCTTTAGATAAAATCTACCTACCTCTTTATTCATTATGGAATGTGGAACAACATATCCGCACAGATGTGAACACATTAAAGAAGAGAAGTACCTTTATGCCGATAATGAATAAAGAGGTAGGTAGATTTGAAAAGGCAGTTACACATGACATATATCACAAAAATAAACAATTTAGAAGAAGTAAGGTTACTACCAACCTCACTGTGGAGGAAACCGAAGTTTTGTATGAGTTAAGATCTAGTTTTGACATTAGAATCATGAAGCCCGACAAGGGGGGTGGGGTCGTGGTATACGACAGTATGGAATACAAGAATAGAATACATGACATACTTCATAACCAGGAAAATTATGAGAGTATCTCTACCAATGAGTTGAACATAGCATATAAAAGGATTGATTTATACCTGGAAGAATATTTGATTGACAATAGAATCACTGATGATTTATACAAATTTCTTAGGGTGGAATATCCGACACTAGCTACTATGGTGGGTATACCAAAAGTACACAAAGATGTTAATAACCCACCTTTTCGACCCATTACATCAGGCAGCAAATCAAAGACATTTCCATTGGGGGTAGCTATTGATACCATGCTGAAACATATTTACAACAAGGTAGAGCACCTGGTTAAGGATTCCTGGGAATTTTTGGCAAGTTTTCCAACTCACATCAGCACTGACAACCTTCTCTATGCCTCTATTGATGTTATAGACCTATTTACTTGTATCCTGAAAGTAGAAGGACTAGAGGCGTTTAGTAAAAGTATCTATCGACATGGTGAACTGGATTGGGACCGAGTGCAACTTATAAATGAATTAATGTCCATTGTCCTTGATAACAATTATATCTTTTATGAAGGAGAAATATTTAAACAGGTTAAAGGTGTGGCAATGGGGTCGGCATGCGCCCCCATATATGCCAACCTAGTTATGCTTAGTTGGGAGGAGAAGACTATTTTCTCCAGCGTATATCAAGAAAGAATTAAATATTATTCACGTTTCTTAGATGACATATATATCATGTGGGAAGGTGATCAGGATTCTTTTGAAGATTTTTTCATTTATTTAAACAACAGCAGTAATTTTTTAAAGTTCACATCTACTTGCAATAGTGTAGGAGTATCTTATTTGGACACTATTGTAACTAGACACGATGGTGTGTATAAATCCAATATACACAGAAAAGAAACTTTTACTAATTCTTATCTTGATTTTGGAAGTTGTCATCCTAATAAGACTAAGAGAAACATATACAAAGGACAATGTATAAGGGCACTCAGAATGACATCTGAATATATAGATATGTTGAACGAAATACAACTTATTACTTCATTTTTTATTGACAGGGGATACAATAGGCGGATGATGGACAAAGTCAGTACTGATGTGATTAAACAATGGGGGACTAAGTATGTCCCTTTGTTGGGTACTAAGTTTACTAATGTAGTAACTAATAACATAGAATTAAATGATAGAGTGAATGTTAATGAATATGGTAGATCTTGTGTTATAGAATTTGGTCCACATAGCAACAAGATAAAGGAGATAATTAACAAACATTGGCACACATTATTAGTTAATGATGAAATGATAGAAATATTAGGAATAAAGCCCAGATTTATATATAGGATGGGACAGAATTTGAAATTTCTTTTGGAAAATGATACAATTGGTAAGGTGACTAACAATGTGGGCAGTACGAAGAGATGCGGTTCTTGTAATCAATGTCGATATATTACAGAAGAGACAGAGATAGTGTTATTGAATTATAATAAGACCAGATTAATTCCAAAGAAAGGAAATTGTAACACTAAAAATATTGTGTATCTTGCTAAATGTATGGCATGTTCATCCTATTACATAGGAAAAACTGAACAGCAGTTCAGAAAAAGGATATATGCACATGCATACTCTATTAGGAGAAAGGATGAGAAAAACGCTTTAGCTAAACATATAATGAACAAGGGTGAGGAGCATGAGTTTAGATTTTGTATCATAGAGATAGTAAAGCCAAATCCCAGGGAGGGTAACATGAAGGGGCATCTGTCATTTAGGGAATGCTATTGGCAAATATTGACTGATGCAACTACACCCCCCGGGAATAAATGAATCTATCTCAGTTAAACCCATACTTGCAGTATGAGCACTCTATATGTTTACATTCTGAATACATTTTTGCACACATACACATATTTTTTACTATCAAAGTATTTTTTGATTTTTATATATTTTTTAATATTTGAGTTGTATTCAGCTATAGGATACACAAATATATATATATTTTTTTAGTAATTCTTTTAGTAATTTTTTTAGTAATTCTTTAGTAATTTTTTAGTAATTCTGTAATTTGATATACAAGAGTTAAAAATGTCATCATGTATTCATGTAGTTAAATGAAGTATGCCAGAGTTAGTTTGTTATTTAGTTATGTTATTGCTCAATATTCAATATTTATTATTTATTATCAAGTTAGTATATTTATACATTCATTTATTTTTAACTCACTATTTTTAACTCACTAGTTTTTAATAATTAATTTATTAATAATTTAAGTTAGCTATTATCAAGTCAGAATTTATGCATTACTTAATACATTATATTAACGGTTTACATTATATTTACAGTATATATTAACAGTACACATTTGAAACGTTTAGAAGCATTAGTTAAAGTTATTATGTTGTTTGGAATTCTGCTTTTTATTGTGTTTCTTGAACAATATAACACCTACTGAACCAAGTCGGAAGTTATAGGCTTGGTTTGTGCATATTTTTGTATATAAAAAGCGTTGCAGCTTTAAATGTATTTTCGGAAGTTGGCGCCAAATTGTATATTTAAGCTTTGGTAAGATCAGTATGTATTGTTCTGATGAAGCACACGTTTTGTGTGTGAAAGCGCTTAACCTTGTGTCGTTTGTGGAATAAACATTTGTTTTTTTACTGGCTCTGCAGTCCGTGGATATATATTTTTATCAGCACTGTTTAAAGCGGTTTTGGCAGTCAGTTTCCTGGTTCATTGGCGTTCAGCGTTTAATTACGCCATTACTTACTTCTTTAGTTTATTTCGCTGTTCCAGGTTTGTTATGATTGAAATCAGCATAGTGGCTGTTAATGATATTAAGTGCTATGAAAAGTTCTTAGGAAGCTACCTAAACATTTGAAGAGAAGAGTAACCTTTCTGCACTTTGGATTCATCTTAATTTATTATTTTCTCCAATTTCTAACCACAATTGAATGACAGAAAGCCATTCCTTACAACTACGTGTTGTGTTGCTCCTTACGAGTGTGGGAGCTGGATAATGCAGTCCTTTTTAGTAGTGCACTGCGGGGTTATAAGGCTTTTATTATGCCACTCTCAAGTTATAAATTCTATCTGTGGACAGTTTAATGACTTTAGCGTGGTAAGAGATTGTGTTTTTTCATGCATATGTCATGCTGCTAAAAATCTGATGGCACTTTCTCATGCATTGTCCTTGCTATACTGCTACATACATTCCATTTTCACTGCAGAGCTGCCAGGCAGTGAAGAATTCTAATTTCCCCCTACAGGAAGGAAGGGGAAGTTGTTATCTAACAGTTTAGATGTTTTGTCTTCCCTATCAGCTGATCCACAGTGACCCGCATTACTAGTTGAACATCATGTGTTCTACGGATGTTCAAGAAGTGAACAAATCCACTCCACAGTTAGGGTAGTGGATAAAAATGTAGTCTTACATATTTACTCATGAAAGAAATTGTTTTATATGGAGGTAAATCAGTTGTCATAAACACATACTATACTGTGTCACTGACTCAACCCTACTAATTAATCTGTACATTAAGTTAGAACGTACAGACTACTTTCAATCTGCAATTTAATTTTTGTAACTAAGAAATTCTGGCACATTTCAAAACCTTCCTACTCTGTGTAGTCTTTATAGGAATGTAAACAGTTCAACTGTGGATTGTATGAGTAATGTGCCTAATCCTGTAATTTACGTTATCATCCAGAAAGGCAGATTATATAGATACCTCTTTTAAATACTATAAATAACATTTGGTAGGCCATGTGATCCATAACCATTTCATTAAACAATAAACCTTATTAGTATTCATAAAATATCCACACTGATTGGACACACCGATCAGTGTGCCCATTGTTATTCATGCATTGACAATAAAACCCTGGGACAACCACAGAAAGGTTACTGTGAGGTAAACACAAGGTGCACTCCATACGGTAACTACTTCTGATACAGAAACAGCCCTACCACAGTGATACAGCATGAAGATGTGCAGCACCATGCTGGGCTGTCACTGTCTCCATGGCGATGCTTCATTCTAATGAGGCAATCTGGGGAGAGGCATATGCTAATTCGTTATAGGGCTTCCCCTCAGAATTACATGCAGTGAGTTATTTATGTAACCAAGCAATTTAGGGAGCTACAAAAATTAACATGGTGGCACCTGTCCTCTAGTAGCAATGAACATAGATTCATAGGTTCATAGGTAGGTACTAGGCTATCGGCCCTGGGGCCTATACAAGCCCAGCCAAAAAGGTACCCTGGCTTTTGCCACCCAAGAAAATTATTTTCATGTGCCACTGTTGAGCAGAGCCACTGAGGTGATCCCCGGGGTGAAGTTCCTATTTCCCATCCAATCATCAAGATTTTTCTTGAAGAGTGCTAATGAAGAGCTTTGTTTGATATAGATAGGCAGTTTATTCCAGAGTATGGGAAGTCTCTGGGACAGGAATCTATTTCTCCGGCATGTTCTGTTTATTGTGGTGACAAGGTTTAGGTCCCTAGAGCGTGTAGCTCGGAGGGATTGGGATTTCTTTAAGTGGAGATTGTCCAACAGCTCTGGGTTTGACATAGCTTTGTATGTTAGGCAGAGATCACCTCTGAGTAGGCGATATGCGATGGAGTAAAGCCAAAAGGCCATGTTAATTCACTGCAGGTGTGTGTGTGTGTGTGTGTGTGTGTGTGTGTGTGTGTGTGTGTGTGTGTGTATCCACATCTTGGTGAATGGATGTGTGTGTGTCTGAGTGTCACAGAGTGAGGAGGGGACTCTGTGGGTTGGGAGGATTGGGCCAACTCTCATACCTCCGCACACCTCTTTAAGTACCTGGGTTGGGGTAATAGTAGACACTAGGGATGTCTTTAGCTATATGGCTTGAGGGAACAGCAGACACCAAGGATGCATTCAACTTTGTGAGTCAGGAGAAACACTAAATACCAGGAATATCTTTAACTATGTGAGTCCAGGGGAACACTTAACACCAGGGATGTCAACTCTGTTAGTTGTGGGGGGACACCAGACATCAGGGATATCTTTAAGTATACGGCTCATTGGGGAATACTAAATGCCAGAGATAACCTCTTGTGCTGTAAGGGCACTTCACATAACAGGGATGAGGGGGACCATTAGATATCAGAGATACTGTTAAGTAGTGTACCAAAAAAGTCACTAAAAGGGAGTTGAACCCTGCATACTTATCACAATAAACCTCATCACCAACCCACTACACTAACCAAGAAGTCGGTGTAGTAAGTGTATTAGTAAAAATATGTTGACGATCTATGGCATTATTCCATGCCTGCAACAGTTTATGACTTACAAGAAGGAGGAACAAGGAAGAGTAGGCATGGGTAACAGCTTTTGCATAACCAGGGATTATCTGAAGGATATGAAGTGTGAAACTTTAATTTCTAGCATTAATGACTGATGGAATTCATCCTAGATTTATAAAGCAGAAGAAAAGAAGGCATACAGGATGTTCTGACCAAACAGGGACAGGTATGGATTATGTGGTGTGTGTGTGTGTGTGTGTGTGTGTGTGTGTGTGTGTGTGTGTGTGTGTGTGTGTGTGTGTGTGTGTGTGTGTGTGTGTGTGAGTTTGATTATGTGTTGTATGTGTATGTGTGTTTGAATGTGTGTTGTGTGTGTGGGTAAATGGCTGAGTGAGCGGGGGTGCATTTGCTAATATGACACATCTGCTAATACTGTTGTGTACCAGATGAAATGGTGAGCTGCACATTAGCCAATAATGAGGTCTTTCTCCATTGTGGATAATGTGCCCCTAAAATGGGAATCTCCACATCATGGTCAAAGATCCTTTTTACAGCAGCTCTTAGCTTACAGGGTGGGATTTTTTATGAAGGTCTGGCAAGTTTGGCTACAAGGAACATGTGACCTAGAAATACAAACCATAATGGAAGAATACTGCTAAATGTCCTGAATTATAATTCAGCAAAACAGTAGTTGCAAAAACAATGCACAAAGCCTATTATTTCACTGAAAAAATCAAAGAGCTGTAAAAACAATTTATTAAAACTAGAGCTAAGTGCTGCTGTTACTGTAACTTTTATATTTGTTACATGATGATAGTGCTCAGCTTTAGTTTTAGGAACCTGAATTTTAGATGTTTGTTATAGTAATTAAAGTATCTACTATTATAGTGATTAAAGTATCTACTATTATAGTAATTAAAGTATCTACTATTATAGTAATTAAAGTATTTACTGTATGTTGATGGTCAATTGGTGTGGAGCTGGTGTGATTGAAATGAGTAGCTAAATGCAATGGTTAACTTAGTTCATTTCCTATCCCCCACCCCACCACCACCACAAAAAAGTACAGACAACTGGATGACAATGTCTACACTGCATTTCATTCATTTAGTGAATAGAAATTTCAGTAGTTTTTGATCCACAAGGAAAAGAGAAAGCAGTAACTAAAAAGAAAAAATTAAAAAAAAAACAGAAATAAACCTTGACAGGTAAAAACACAATGTGAAAAGTGAAGTTCACCTCATTTATATCATAAAGTCCTAAAGTCCTAAATATAAAATTGAATGTCGTTAAGCCCATGCAAACACAACCAACAAGTTTACTATATAGGTGTGTGTGTGCACTACATGAGAAAATTATCACTAGATTTTTTCTGTAAAACTCTTTACTATTTAGTAAATAAAACACAAAAATGTACAGTATCACATTTACTTTGCAAAAAATGCCAACATGTTTTGCTTCTGTCAAAATGCATTACATTCATAAGATAATTCCATAGACAATGCAATTATTTATAAGTGGTGCCCAAAAAGAAAGGACAACTTTGCTTGCTGGGTGGGGATTGAATCCATGTCATTTAGTTTGCATCATTAATACCAGTGAGACAAAATCTGCTCTTTCCAGCCAGTTCAGGGAGAATCATAGCAAAACTATCAATTGCGCAGCTTTCTCTCATTAATATACTCCATTTTGAAGAACCAGATATATGCCTGTCTGAACCAATCTAAACTTAACAGGAACTTTCTCTGTGCACATGCTACCCACCTTAGTTTCAGCGAGATATTTTTATTTCAGGGTAATAAGAACCATGGGACTTAGCACCCTTCTAATTTTAAGAACTTGTACTTTGGAAGAGTTGGAGGAGAACCATATGAACCTCTATAAGGGTTTGATGAGTGAGACTCATTTAGTGGGGTCCCTAAAAAAAATAGGTATGTCTTCATCAGGAGTTTCTTTTCTTAGTCCATAGTTCATAGTTCATAGTTATATGCTAGGCTAAAACCACCAGGACCATTACAATTTTAGCCATGCAACCCAACGCAATTATTTCCTTGGGTATCATGGGTGTTTATTAGGAGGGGATATGTTAGTTCTGAAGTTTGTAGAGGCTGTGTAGAGAGGCTATGTTAGTTTGGGCATTACTGTCTGCTTCTATCAGAGACATGGGGGCCAGACTCATGGTGAATTTCTGATTTTCCATCCACTGGTCAAGGCTACACTTAAATAGGGATAGGGATGGATTCTGCTTCACATGGATGGAGAGGCTGTTCCACTGCATGAAAATCCTCTGAGACACATATCTGTCTCACCAAAATGCCTTATTTTTGACAGAAGAAAAATTTACACCTTCAGATCTAGTTTTGCAGATGTGTAAAAGGTCCATCAGAACTGGATACAGGGATGCCTTGTATACCAGGCATAAATCACCTATCAGTAATCTATATGAGACAGACACGGGCATTTCAGCTGTTGCATATGTCTGGTCAGCTACATGGTGAAGGGGGCACTTTTCTCAGTAATGGGCCTGCCAAGGGCCGAATAAAGTGGTACTATGATTTCCTTGGATCTGTATGCCATGCCCTCACTTATAAGTTTAGTGATATAGAATGATTTTCTGGCTACTTCGGGCACATGTTGCCAAAGGCCATATTACTGTCTGCATATATTTACAGATCTCTGACTACCGGGTGAACTCTTAGTGGTAACTTATCAATGGAATAAATAGGCTGGGTAGAAGTTTTCCCAAAGGCACTATAACGCATTTCTTGGCACTGAATTTTATTCTGTGACTTTGGAACTAGTCATTTGTCTGTGTTGGACCCTCTTGAAAGATGTTTGTGTCATGGGGGAACCTATTATAGTTCCCGCTTTGCAGTCATCTGCAAACTTGGTTAGTCAAAAGCTGTTGACATTAGTCTTTACCTCTGATAAGTAAATGCTAGAATAGGAGACATCCCAGCATGGAGCCCTAAGTTAACCCACTGGTGACTGGTGTTTTAGTTTAGGTGGTATCACCAATCCTGGCTTCCTGGGTCCTGTCTGTGATCCAGCTGGCAATTCAGTGAGTTATGTATGGGTTTATGCCCAGTTTGTTAAGTTTGTCAGCTATGCCAGAGTGGGATATTCTACTGAATGCCTTAGCCAAGTCCAGGTAGATGATATGCATCATTTTCCCCTCATCCATTGTCTTGTTGACCTTCTCAAAAATGTCCTACTGGATTAGTAAGCATGATCTTTCCAGTTAAGCCAGTTATGGTCCAGTGTCTAAAGGCCACCTATGACTTTGTTGACCATTTCCATGACAATTCATTCCATGGCTTTACATATAAGACTAGACAGAGAAACAGGTCTGTAGTTTTCAAGGTTGGTTGGCAGTCTGTCCTTGTGAAGTAGGATAACTGTTGCAGTCCTCCATTCCCGTGGTACAAAAGCCTGTTTTGAGGCTGTAGTTGAAAAGTGACTCAAGTGGTCTTGATAGGTCATGTTTCCAACTATTTCGGAGGCATCCTGAGATATTGGCAGGGCCCACTGAGATTGTGCTTTTGGCCTTAGCAAGTGCCGCCAGGACCACCTCCCTGTTAATAGTTGAGGAGATTTCCCTAGTGGGTATTTCATAGAATGAGGCAGGGCAGGAGTGGGAGGTGAAGTATAAGATGAATTTATCAGCCAGCAAATTCACTTTGTCTCTCTGCTCAGTGAAGGTAGCACCAGTGACCACTTGTTCAGCACACAGACATGTGGTGCCTTTAAGGTTTTGGACATTGCTGTAGAAGGCCTTGTGTTTGTCTTTAGGCTTGAGGCTATCTTGACCTTATAATTGGTCTTGCTAGATGTAATTAGCCCACTAAGTTCCCTATTTAGTTTAATTAGAGATATCCTATCATTATGGGAGTTGCCATGATTGTTTTCCTTTGATAATATACCCCATTAAGGTTAGGATTTCACCATTGTGGTTTGTTTTTAGAGTTTGTTTTAGACTCACTTCTAGTCAGTACAGCGGCCTCTATACATGGTTGTACAGAGTCTCTGTGAACAGTTCTGCATAGGTTGTTATAAACTTGGTTATTAGGAAGGGCATTGAATTTTAATAAACTACCACTTAATAATGTGTAATTTGCTTTGGAATAGTTCATAACTATTACGAGGTTTTCTGGGGTTACCAAGTTGATTTTTATTTCAAAGGAGACAGGTTTATGGTCTGACCTCATTAGTGATGATGTGACATGGGAGGGGGCATCAATCTCCCATATTGGTTTGTACCAGATCCAGTATGTTTGAACCTCAAGTCCAGGAATCATGCCTGTGAGTATGAGGCAGCGTATATTTCCTAGTCTATACAGGGGTAGTTAAAAGTTTCCTATGAGCAGGGTATTTGGTTTAATGGTGGGTGTCACCAGTAGGTCTAGGTATGAACTATGGGATACTAGGGACATAGAGGATGACTTCTAGCTTGCTAGGATATGGTATGGGACTTTGTCAATGGTGATTTGCATGTGGATACATTCCAGACCATCATCCTGTTTAACTAATGTACAGAAAAGCTTGTTGTTAAACCAGATTGAGAATCCTCTACCTCTTGTCTCTGTCTCTGTCTCTGCAGCTGATGGTCTAAATGTGGGGGAGGCACTGAAGCCTTGCAGTGCCAGAGTACTTTCTGCTTCTTTAAACCAAGTCTCAGTAATGGCTCCAGAGTGAGGAGAGCCTGTAGACAGTGGAGTTTCTTGTTTAGGCTCCTAGCATTGAGCGGTTACAACTTTATGTTCCTTTGCATTTTATTTGTTCTATTAGTAGGTTTGCCAATTTGGCATTGCCTAAAAAAGGCTCTATGGGGGTGGATAAAGTTTTACCTAATATTTTGAAGCATAGGAAGACAGGTGAAGACCATCCTTTGTAAAGCAACATGGTCTGTTAACTATGTCTTCCCATGCTGACAAATATTGAATCTGCCTGGAAAGACACAAGAAACTTAAGCCAAATATTGAAACCAATCCTCTTTAGTTTATACTATAGTATCATCTTTGGTGAAGGTAGGATGCCACTCAGTGCAAGGGATATACCTGCCAGAGACACAAATTCAGAGAGACAACAATGTCTCTCTTCATATAGTCCAAGAAAGTATGTCTCAGCTTCATTAACTCCCACACAGACTATGATCGAATCATACTGGTACATGTGGTATAGTGACTTTAAGCGCATGTGCAACATGGCAGATAAGCAACTAACCGTTATCTTCTCCTGGTTCATTCTGGTGAGTCGGGCATCTGTGTGTCATATAATGGAGTCCCATATGACAAGAGTCTTGGGTAATGTTTTGCCTTACCTTATGGGTTTTGCTCTTGGAACTCCACAGGGTGAAGGAGTATGTGTGGTGTTTGGTGTTGACTTTGGTGAGTGCTTTAGGGAGTGCTGACAATATGATTTACCATTTAGGAGGTCTTTGAAGTTTGGGAATCTTGCTTTTTTGATCTATATTTGTGGAGGACATTATGTGTGGTGAATGTAGTGTGTTACAACCTTGTTTACATGCAAAGTTTTTGTCTCTATTGAAACTGTATGTTTGTATCTCGCATGCTGTGTCTGTTTTTTAAGATTAATTGGTTGTGTGTGAATATGAGACAAATGTGCAGATCTACCACTCTGGCTACTGAGACACTTGGAATTTGGAAATTGAATATCCATGCTGTCTGAACCTGTATTTGGTGGGCTACTGTATGTTGTGGACTGGGTTATACAGGGGTCTCCTTGGGTGATCTCTGAGGTTTGGCACTAGACTAGGTTAGATTGTGCTAAGATTTGACAGTAGTGCTGTTTAATGTGAAAACTAGCTGTTCTAAGCTTGTCTTAGCACAATGGCTTTGTTTTAGCCACACTAAATTACAGGTTTCAGTTCTAAGGGACGTTTTATAAATAAAATGCCTCTACTGGGCATTTTTATCTATAAAGGGCTCTGCTAACCTCTTGATGTAATAACACCAAGAAAGATTGTTTGTGAGTATAATGCTACAACAAAACTTAAACTACCTTGGCATAACAATTTCAAGTATTAGGAACCATTAGATTAATTTTAAAAAAATATCAACAAATCCAGCAAAAATAAAGCAGTAGCACTCTTAACAGTTAACTGCAATGCCATAGAGAATTTCCACACAGGTATAACTTTGGGGCAACCCCAATAAATGTGAACATGTGAAGCCTACTGTCTTTTTAAAACTTGTACACTTCCAGTAAGCAAACCTACTGTTCAAGAACAATGCGAATATTCTTACAGGTGTAAAAACTACCTATGTAAAGCACAATCATTGGAAGCAAGGGTTATGCCCTCTGTATTCAGCAACTGCAGTGCTTGAACGGCAGTTGATACTGACCTGCAAGAAAACTAAGCATGAGCTGGCTGTCCTATCCTATACAGGTGTGTGTTTGTTTGTGTGTGTGTGTGTGTGTGTGTCTGATACATATATATATATATATATATATATATATATATATATATATATATATGTGTGTATATAGTTGTGTGTATATATATATATATATATATATATATATATATATATATGTGTGTGTGTATATAGTTGTGTGTGTATATATAATATATATATATATATATATATATATATATATATATATATATATATATATATATAAGCGCTACAGAATCCTGAAAGCCCAAAATCCTGAGACCAAAAGCCTGAAAGTTCAAAATACTGAAAACTCAAAATCCTGAAAATTCCAGCAAAAGAATATACAGAAACAAATGAAACACAAACTATATTACTGTTCTCCATGTATAAGCAGGGGCAGCCCCATGCACCCCCATGTGGGTTGTCCTCACACCTGCACTTAAATATATCAACTCCAAGACTGCACTTAGTGTAGTGAAGTGCAATCTCGGAGTTGATATATTTAAGTAGCAGGGTGTGTGGGGTGCAGTGGGGCTTGCCCCCTGCATATTTGAAGGGTAAAATGTTTCTGTATGTACTTGTGCTGTTTTATAGTAAGTTTTGGTATCCTGTGTGTTTTCAGGATTTTGATCTTCAGGATTTTGGGCGTTCAGGATTCTGCAGCGCTTATAAATATATATATATATATATATATATATATATATATATATATATATATATATACATATCAAAACATATATATATATATATATATATATATATATATATATATATATATATCAAAACACTGACACACCATGCCATGCACAAATAATTCACCAACCAGTTTATTCCAAATGAGTAGGAAAACATTAATTGTAGAGGTTTTCTGTTATATGTGACTGCCTTAAAGGAAATTAATGTACAGAAAAGCTCTATCCAAGATGGCCACTGAGAAAGCAGCTCTACCGAGACACACCTACATTTTTTTAGTTTGACAGGAAAGTTTAATTCTAACATGTTAATTTATTTCCATAAATGACTGATTTTGTTCTGTATTACTTAAAATCTAAGTATTTTCTTGATTGAAAACAAACTCCTTTAAATCATCTTCCTCAGATTTCACACTTATAAAATGATATTCAATAAGTATCACTTTCCTTTAAGAATTAACTCCTAAAGTTGGTGAATTTCAAAATAAATTCAATATTGTACTTAAAAATAATTCAGGTACTATATGAAAATATTTCTCTCAACAGACAAAAATTATTAAAGCTTCATTACAGTTTCATGGTCAGAAAATACAAAATATCGAAATGTATCTGACAGAAGTAGATAGGAAGATTTACGAACATTGAATCTCAGTTAAAACAAAATAATATATTACTTGCCAATGGATTTTTGTTCAAATGAAATAATAAACTACTTGACAGACTGTGAGGCCTGTAAAGTAGGACCAGAAGCAACAATTTAAGGATTTTGCCCTCCCAAAGTAAATGGTGAGAGAAGACATGATGGAATTTTTCACAACTTGTACTCCTAAACTATTAAATTTACAAGAAGGATTTTGATATGTCATTGAAATAGGCCTAGAGCTTTGAAAAAAAAATCTTCCAGACCTATACAGGGATTCAAAAATGCTGCATCCTTGGCCAAGTCTACATTTTACATTCATGTCATTTTAATTGTTAGATGTTAGGTAGATTTTCTGTAACTTGATTGTTAATTACACAAGCGATTTGGCACCTTCTTTAGTTTAAATTACTTGTATTAACTATTTTGAACTTGTCTGAAGAAGTCTGCCTACTTTGGCAGACGAAAAGTGCTTCACATTAAAGGTTCATCCATTGGTATTTAGCAGTGTCTGGTGGCTCTATCTTTCCTTGTCTAGCTATTTGCTCCCATTACCTAATAATTATGGTTATAACATATATGGACCTTGCAGTTATGCACTCATATTACTGGCATGACACATATACTATACCATGGCAACAAAATTATCTTTTTTTTGGGTGGGAGGGAACTAAACCCACAGCCATCCTAACAATGTCAGTGCACATAGATTTAACATGATTAGATACTTGCCCACCTATACAGAGGATGGCATACAGAAGCACAATTCTAACACTGCACGGTCACAGTAATTCCATTATTGTTAATGGTTACAACTGTTACTATGCAAATGGGCACATCTTTCTGAACAGCAGTTATGTTTAACCAAGTTCTTTCTTAGCTGTTGTACTCTGCTCCTACTCATTTCCCTGTTCCTTTCAATTTCTGCATGCACTAGAGGTATAAACAGGGCATAATGTGTTGATGGTTGCATGTATTGGCAGGGTATGTAATTAGTAACAGGATTCTATATTTACATTATGAAGGTGATGATCATACCATAAGTTTAGCCTCCCAATGGCCAAGGAGGTCAGGCTTGCATCAACTCAAGACACTGTAGTGGTATCAGCACTGATTTCTACACAGTCTTTCTCTGTGCTCTAAAAGGAGCACATCCATCACCTTCTTCAGCTATAATTGTCTCATCTTACAAGATCTCAGGGAAAAATTGGAGAGATCTGGTGCCCAAAGCAGTTCTCATGTGTCCTATTCTTCATGCAATGAGGAGCATTGAAGGGAATCTCATTTGCATGCTGGATGGTGAGAAACATGTCAGTCTTCTGCCCATCTATTTGCTTCTATGAACAGCATGCTCAACACTGACATCATCATCTGAGGGCTAAAGTTAGCATGATAATTCCCCTCATCCCTATAATCATGGACTTCCCACATGTGTATAGAGCTGGCACCAGTGGCTCTGCTATGTGCGCTCATCATATAGAAATCTTTATGATGTGTGCATGCATCATATCGGAATCTTCATGATGTGCGCATGCATCATATATAAATCTTTATGATGTGTGCATGCATCATATGTGAATCTTCATGATGTGCGCACACATCATATAGGAATCTTTTATGATGTGTGCATACATCATATATGAATCTTCATGATGTATGCATGCATCATATATGAATCTTCATGATGTGTGCATGCATTGCATAGGAATCTTCATGATGTATGTATGCATAATATATGAATCTTCATGATCTGTGCAAGCATCGTACAGGAATCTTCATGATGTGCATACACATTGTATATGAATCTGCATGATGTGTGCATGCATTGTATATGAATCTTTATGATGTGTGCACACATCATATAGGAATCTCCATGATGTGTGCATGCATCATATAGTAATCTTCATGATGGGTGCATGCACCATATAGGAATCTATATTATGTGTGCATGCATTGTACAGAAATCTTCATGATGTGTGCACACATCATATAGGAATCTTCTTGATGTGTGCATGCATTGTATAACTTCTTCATGATGTGTGCACACATCGTACAGAACTCTTCATGATGTGTGCACACATCATATAAGAATCTTCTTGATGTGTGCATGCATTGTATAACTTCTTCATGATGTGTGCACACATTGTACAGAACTCTTCATGATGTGTGCACACATCATATAAGAATCTTCTTGATATGTGCACGCATTGTATAGGAATCTTCATGATGTGTGCATGCATTGTTTAGGAATTTTCATGATATTTTTCTAGTTTGCTCGTCATGCATATTGAGTGATTCAGAAACAATAATAAGAGGAGCCTTAATTATCATAACCATTGCGCAAAGATAGATAAATCTATATGATGACAGGCAGAGAACCACGCTGTGGTAAAGAAGAAGTTTTACAGTATTGACGTCTAGTCATGGTGGTAGTTGCTCCAAGGCACTTCCTTAGACAAAAATAACAAAACTGACAAACTTTAAAAAACAAAAAATGATGTCCAAAAGGCTGACAGTCCAAAATATTTATTATGAAGCTCTTTTCGTTTAGTCCAAGTGTCCAAACTTCTTTAGATAAAAACACTGCTACATTCCACTCACTTAAAAAGTATTGAACATAAATCATGTGTTCAGACTCACCCAATTACAGGGCTAATACTCAAACAAAATCCTCCCCTACTATGTATTCACACTCAAAAGCGAGGCTCACTAACTTAAAGTATACATTGTTAAAAATATAAATATATATATATATATATATATATATATAAATAGATATATATATATATATATATATATATAAATATATATATATATATATATATATATATATATATATATATATATATATATATTCAAAAACGAGACATGAAAAATATATACTCTTGATCAAATGCATATAAACATATAAATTCAATTAAAATAATTTTAAATAAATTTACCTCACCAAAATTTTAAACTTAAGCAAACATAAAATTGAACATGCAACATTAATGCCTGGATAACTATAGGCATGTAAATGAAGTTGCCAGTATAATTCTAATTCTTCTAATTTCAA
Source organism: Protopterus annectens (assembly GCF_019279795.1). Taxonomy (NCBI): domain Eukaryota; kingdom Metazoa; phylum Chordata; order Ceratodontiformes; family Protopteridae; genus Protopterus; species Protopterus annectens. Next base: position 1,779,553,775 of record NC_056725.1, on the reverse strand, counting down.
ATAAAAATGACCACCTCTACCATCAGGGATTACCTGGTCAATTACACGGAACTTAAAATAATGTTCCTTCTCCACTGAAGTGCGCTTTGCTAAGGCATTTTCCAACTTTCCTTTATTGATGGAATAAAGATGTTCATATACCCATTCACCGAATTAAGGACAACATTGGCATTTAGCTAGGTATACTACCATCTAGGTATACTACCACACTTCATTCTATGGGATCATAGGATCATAGTCAGTTACAAGGCTAATGACCCTGGGGCCCTTAGAAGCTTAGCCAAGAGTTTATCCCCAAAAAGAAACCTTAGTCAGCATCTGTTATCCCATCCATAAGGGACAATATTGCCTTGTAGATGAGACACAAATCACCTCTGAGCAATCTGTATGATACCGAGTAGCGAGATAGTGATCTGAGCCTGTCCACATAGGACAGGTGTTGGAGGCCATGGATTCTCTTCGTGAGGTATTTCTGTGGCCTTTCCAATTGGTGCAGGTGTTTGGAGAGGTACATACCAAACAGGGAATTATACTCAAGTATAGGCCTAAAGAGAGAGAAGTACAGAGAGGTAGTAACCTCCTTTTTTCTGGATACAATCCCTTTACTTATGTGGTGAACCAGGTAAAAGGCTTTTCTGACCACTGACGCTACATGTTGGTCGAATGTGAGATTGTTGTCAACCTGAGTACCCAGGTCTCTCACCACAGGTCGTTTGCTTAGGGTGTTGCCATTGCTGTGGTAATCAGTAGGGGCCATCTTTTTGCCAACTTGTTTGATATTACATTTTTTTGCATTTAACTTAAGGCCATGACTTTGGCAGCAGTCATTTGTTGCTGTGAGGCCTTCTTGTAGTATGTTAACATCATCTGGGGAGTCAATGACAGGATCCAACTTACAGTTATTCGCAAACTTGGTCAGCCACAGGCCTTTTGTCATTGCCTAGACCTCTTAGAAGTAAATTCCAAACAGTAGGGGTCCCAGGACAGATCCCTGGGGAGCACCACTAGTGGCATGTCTGCTGTTGAAGGTGGTAGTGCCTATTTTGACCTTGTGGGTCCTATCACTGAGCAAATTGGCCACTCACCTGATGAGATAGGTATTTATGCCAAGTTGTGTTAGCTTTTTGATGATGCCTGAGTGGGGGATTGTTTCAAAGGCCTTGGCCAAGTCAAGGTAAGCTGTACGTACTAACTTTCCCTCATCCAAGGCCTTGGTGACAGTCTCAAAGAAGTAAACCAGGTTCAAAAGGCAAGATCTGCCCCTGATGAATCCAAACTGGGTGGGGTCAAGTGCTTGGAGATTGCCTATGTCCTTGTTTATGAGATCCATAATAATACACTCCATGGCTTTACAGATCAGACTTGTCAAACTAATGGGGCAATAGTTTACCTGGTCAGTAGTGTCATCACATTTGTGCAAGGGGATGACAATGGCAATTTTTCACTCTGCTGGAATGAAGCCTATACTTAGGCTGTGGTTGAATAGGGTGCGCAATGGAAAAGCTAGTTCTTGCTGGAGATTGTGCAGGATACAGCCTGGGATACTATCAGGTCCCATGGAAGCTATGTTCTTTGCCTTGCATAGGGCCTTTAACACTTGACCTATGGAGATGTGAGGTGTGAGACAAGTATCGAGGATGTCAAATGGGCCTTTGGAGGGGAGAGGGGGGGTGAAGTTCGCATTGAATCTATTAGCTAGCAGGTTGCCTAAGTCAACAGGATCAGTGTAAGTGGTACCTTTAAGTACTAATTTGAAACAAATCTGGGCTTTGCCATGGAGGTTCCTGACATAACTGAAGAAGGCTTTGTGGTTTCCCTATGTTTTGGAGGCTAGTTTCAATTCATATTTGGCTTTGGAGGTTTTCACTACTGATCTAATTTGCTTGTTGAGGCTGAGGATGGAGTTTTTCCAATATGGGATTTGCTACTTTTAACCCTTGGATAACAGTTTCTTCCTTTAGTTGTAAAGCCTGTTGATTGCGGATGTCCTCCAGACAAGTTTATGTTTCCTTGAGGAGCAGGTTTTAGTTCTGTTGGATATGGCTGAGCCCATGCAGTTGTACAGGTACTTGTATACTGCATTGGTGTACTGTTCAGCATAGTTGCCTGCATCCTCTAAGGGGGACAGTGTTGTGAAGCTACTGACAACCTCCATTAGGAGATTGTAGTCAGCTTTTTTGAAGTTTTTTAGCCTGGTTATGGCTGGGGTGGGGGGGGGGGTTAGGTGAGATAGAAACTTGGAATGAGACAGACCAATGATTTGATTTCACGAGAGAAGAACATACTATGAGAGTGGTGCTGTGGTCACCCATGTTAGTGAGAATCAAGTCCAGAATGTTATCTCCCCTTGTGGGGGATGAGACGAGCTGGTCTAGTGCATTATAACTGATGAAGTCAAGGAATCATTGGGTGAGTGCATTAGTGCAGGAATAGCTCACCCAATCTATGGTGGGGTAGTTGAAGTCACCAAGGATCGGGTGATAGGGGGTACCTTGATGGAGTCAGGTAGGTCCAGGTAGGAGGAGTGGGTGTCCTGAGTCATGGAGGGGGGTCTATAGCTGGCTATAACTTGGATAGGTGTCTTGCCAACTGTCAGTTGTTCCTGGAATAATTCCAGTGCATTATAGTAAAGCAGTTTGGAGGCATGCCTGTCCTTAATAAAGACAGAGACTCTACCACCCTTAATGTTTCAGACCTTGTTTTGGAGTCAGAAAGTATGGAATGAGGTATAACCTGATAAGGCAGGGGTGCTCTCCACAGCCCTGAACTAAGTTTCCATGACCACACAGACATCAGCATCTTCCAGTGTGAGGAGAACCTCCAGTGAGTGCATTTTCAGGTTAAAGTTCCTAGCATTAAGCTGTATGATCTTCAATTTGCTTTTTGACTGATCTTTTATGTTGGAAGATTTGTCTTTGGGACATAGCCTAAAAAGGCATACTGGGGTAGGCAAGAGCCTTGGCCAGAATCCGTAACTCCAGGGGTGACAGCTGGAAGCCAACTGTAGTAAAGCATCAAGGCCTGTCAACCATGTCACCCAAAAGACAGATACTGGATCCCCTTGGAAAGACACTAGAAACTAAGCCAGTTGTTGAAGTCAATCATTTTTGCTGGTATTGTGGTATCATTCTTGGTGAAGGTAAGAAGGACTAGGGTCATACCTGCCTGGGACGCATACTCTGAGACCTCAATCATGTCTCTCTTCAGGGAGGTACATTTCAAGTCATTCACACCAACATGGACAATGACAGAGTCATGCTTGTACCTGTTGTGGAGAGACTTAAGTGCTAAATTTGCAGCAAATACCTCTTTCAGAACCCTCACTAAAAGTCTAAATTGGTTAGAACTACCCCATCAATTAACATATACACAGCTTCTTAGCACCTATAAAATTATCTGGCATCCTTTTGCTTGTCCAGCAATAAATGCCATTCTATACAACTACATTCCCAGTTGGTCATTATAATCAAATGACCAAAACCTCCTGTCTGTCCACAAACCTATCAAATCTGCTGGGCCTTGTCTGCATTTGTACTATGTTGCTAAGGCCTGAAACTATATCTCTAAATGTGAAGAAGTACCTATTCATTACTTACATCTCCTTACTCTCCTTTTGTCACTCACTTCCTTACTTCTGTTTTCTCTCTCCTTTCTTTCTCTCTCCAAATGTACCACAAACCTACTTCTCCTCTCACTTTTCATTGCATTTCCTGTTTCTGTTATACTAAATTACCTTTAATTTCTCTACAAAATGGCTAACATTTCTCTAAATATTAAATCATTGTCATATAACCTGTATCTGTTCTTAACCAATGTTTCCAAAGTATGTCTAATTTGGTATAATTATTTAAACTGTAGATGTTTTTGAATTATTTTTGATGATTATAAAATTATTGTTCCTAAAATGTTTTGCAATGCTTTGGAACTTTTCTTCCTGGGCATCCACTAAAAATGGAATCATATCCAGTCAGACTTTCCTGGCAATCAAGTGTCAATAAATAAACAAATAAATAAGATAAAATATCTTTATAAAAAGAAGAAACACTAGCCCCTTATTAAAGCTCTCAGAAATTTTAAAATCTTCTTTGCCCTGCAAAAATAAAGGTATTCTAGCCTTCATGAGTGCCGATACCTGGATTCAACATTAGTGTCAGGAAACAGAAAGCTTTTATTAGTAATGATGTAGCAGCTCAGCATAAACAATATAATGACACTTCATAATCTCACACCCAACTAACTACAGCTTAAAAATCACAAATGGATTATGGGACATTAGTCTTAAAATGGCAATGACAGTTTTGTATGTTCAGAGCATATGCAAGCATTTTATCAGCTTTGAACATTTATTATTATGTATTCATGCTTTATGAGAAAAAAATCAAAATTTTCAAAAATCACAAAGTATGAAGACTCACAACTGACAGATCTATTTAACACATTAGATTGATCCCGCAGAAGCACTTCCACATTAAATATAAACAATGGGGTTACATCGTTAATGATTATTTTCCTATCCCAGCAAATCTCTCACAATTTTACAAATACATTTTCCTATCCCAGCAAATCTCTCACAATTTTACAAATAAAATAGCAAAAACTGTGAAAAGGAGCAGATAACCTCTTAAATCTAAAATAATTTATCCCAAAACAATAAGTGGTAAACACTTTCATTCTGCTTACTGCAAAACTTCATCAGATAAAAGCCCAAGAATAACTTAATTGCTTAAATACCCTAAAAACATACCATGTGACCATTTCACATTTCCTCTTAAAATGACATACATAATTAACCCGCATCATCTGTCATACACAAATACAAGTAAAAACACATCCCCATCAGAAACCCCTAGCTTACTCATCCTACCTCTCAAACACTTACAAAATATTTTATTGAATAAATATAAAAACTATAAAATAAAAAAAGAAAAAACATATTAAAATATATTTAAAATTATCTATTTAAAGCCTTGAGTCTCAACAAAGGGGCAATAGTTACATGATCATTCAATCCTGGCAATGAATAAACATTAAGTTCCAATTGCCAAAAGAGCTCTCTTTTCTCCAACAAAAACTGACCAGTGACCACCACGTTCATTCAAAACTTTTTCAAGAACTGAAAATTTTAAAGAATGCCCTTCCTACTCCTTAACATGTTTGGCCAATGTGTTAGTGCTTTACTTTTTTGGATATCATAATAATGTTCATAAATTCTCTCACAGAGTCTACGCTCCATTTTTCCTACATAGTAGTATTGGCATGACTGACAGAGGGCTATGTATACCAGCCTCATACTATTACAATCAAACTTGCCATTAGTGACTAATGTTCTGCCAAGAATATTAATTTGTTCACCCTCCAGGATAAATTTACACTAATTACAAATTCCACACTTTTTCACCTCTCACAGGATCTTAGAATTAATTCTTGTCCTCGCCATTATTCCTTTTAGGTTGGTGCCTTTTTATATACTAGAAGGGGTCCTTCTCCAAATTATTTGCCAATGGAACTATCGTCTTTAATTAAAGCCCAATTTTTATTCAAAATTTCTTGGACCTTTCTACTATCTGTGTTAAAGGCTGTAACAAAAGCTTTGTGAACTTAATCCTTTCTTGGCTTTCAGTCTGACCCATATTAGTAATTACATTAATATTTCCATATAATTCCCCTTGGCACAATAAAGGCATAAAATAACCTATATTCCTTTTATAGCTAACTTTATTTATTAATTTTTCAATTAGGTTATGGGGGTACCCTCTTCTCAAAAACACGTCCAAAAGGTTTTGGCATTCATTTTATAATCTATGTCTTTTGTGACCATCCATGTGGCCCAGACCAGCTGCCCCTTAACCACTGCTATTTTTTGAATATAAGGATGGGCACTGGTGAAATGCAATAATATATTCAACTAGTTGGACTTCCAAAAAAAATGATGTGTTCCTGTTATTACCACTATGCTTTTCCAGTAGGATATCAAAATACAGAATACTCTCTTCCCCTATAGTATGACCAAACCTTAAAAAAGCAATAGTCATATTAATATATTTAAGAAAGGAAGAAATAGTATCCCTATCTCCAGTCCATAAAATAAAAAATGTTATCTAGGTAACATACATATAACCTGAAATTGGAAGCAAAATGGCTGTCAAATACATACCTAGATTCCCATTACAACATTACAACATAAGCAGAAAGAGAGCCACAAGGTGACCCCATGAAAACCCCTTCTTTTTGAAGATATATTTCCCATCATATAACATATAGTTACTCGGCAATATGATATCCAAGAATTCCTCATAGACATTGTATCTTGACTAATTCCTTTTTTAGCCAAGTACTTGGTAAACCATAATAACCCAACTTGATGGAGAATCACTGTATAAAGGTCATGTACATCGATGGTCACAAAAATATCATCCTAGCGGTGGAGCCTAGATGGCAAACAGATAAGTAGCATTTTTTAGAGTTCCACAAAACAATACTAGAAAACAGGAAAAAAATATTTTCATTAACCAGAAATAGAAAAAAAATAGTAAGGAAATATTATTAAGTTTTTCCTGTCAAAATATTCTGGAGAACAACACAGCTGTTTGGTAATTGCCAGTTTAAAGAATTCTGACTCAGAAACCACTCTGAAGAAGGAGATACAACTGATGTCTTCCACATTACATGAACTGTAATTGAAAATGGATAGATTCACTGATAATTTGGAAAGTCTCAAGAAAAACTGTCAAAAGCAAACAGATGTGCTAAAAGAAATTCTGCAGCAACAACAAAGTAAATTACTTGAGATGGGGACATCACTAAATGACAAAGATGGGAGACTCAAAGAAGAGGAAAATCGGACAGAATTCTTACTTCACCAAAATAACTGGCTACTTAATAAAGTGGGTGATTTAGAGAATAGGGAGAGGAGAACTAATATAAGAATATTTGGCCTTCCAGAAAAAACTGAGGGAGAAGACATCATCACCTTTTTGAATTCTTGGCTATTTGAAGTGATTGATTTAAAAGAAGGATTATCAAATGGAATAGAAAGAGTTCACAGAGCCATAGGAAAATCTATACCATCTTCACCTAATGCACCACCAAGATCAAATGTGGTAAAGTTCCTGTCATTCTTGGATAAAGAGCTCATAAAAAACAGCCTGGAGAAAAAGTCCCATAACATATAAACAGAGCCAGATCAGATTTGATAATGATTATTCTGCAAAAGTGTTAGAAATAAGGGAAAAAAACTTAACCATTAGTGAAACTTCTCAAACAAAATAAAATAAAAGTGCAGATGGTATATCCTGCTAGAATCAGAATTTTATATTCAAATGACTTGAGAACCTTTAACAACATTGAAGAATCAAAAATGCTGGACTTTGTGGTGATTTAAAGTTTTTTAACATTGAAGAATCTTCTACCTTCATCAAGAACAATAATATCATCACAATTCCTGAAGAAATGGACTTGACTGTTTCCACAAACTTGAAAATATCTCCAGAAAAAAATATGTGGTCTGATATAAGGAAAAAGAAACAAACAACTGATTCTAAAGCTACACAGTCTTCCAAATTTCTCAAAGAATCAGCAAAGATATAGAGTTCTGGACTTTATCTCAAAATGTATGTAGTTTATCTATTATATTGCCTATTATACTCTGAGATATTTATACTTTTTCTTAAACTTATACTTTATGCAACATACTCATCACAAGTCCAGTGGTTGTGTCTGATGATGTTAAATGTTTTTATAACTTAGAGTGACTTCTAAAAATATAGTTACATCTCATTCATAGGCAGTGAGGAAAACCAGATTCAAATGTTATCTTGAACTTTAGTACAATTAGTTATATGTAAAGGAAGAACAGAGACAACATATACACAAATGTTTTATTCTCATCTCCCTTTTTATTAATTGTATATTTAGTTCACCTCATTGCTGCATAAAAGTAATTGAAAATTTTTAATCATAGTTTCTGTGACTTACTGACTTCATTACACTTAAAATTCCCATTTTAAAAGTAACATAGATATCCATATTTTTAAATGTAGAAAAAACAGAGTCACTATAAACAGGGTTTTGTTACTGGGTTCTGACAATGCTGTTATTTGAAACATTCTCGTGCCCCAGTTAGAGCTTCCTTTGTCTGCTATGAAAGATTTAAGGTGGAAATAGTCAGTTAAGGAATCCCCTTGTCTATTGTTAAGGTAGCGCTTGTAGTGTGATATCAGTTGCACAAGCAGTATATTTTAAGCTCATTTAACATGGTGTTTGGATTATTAAAATCTACAAACCCTGACTTCTTTTAAATAAATAAAAAGAATAGGTGTAAAATCAGTGACAGAGTAGCTGTTTTTCATGTAGGTAACACAAAAAAGAAGAATTTACAGTAACATTGAACAACATCCAATTGAAAAAGTAATAGAAGCATTACAGACTACATTGTTACACTTGAAGTAAACACAGTCCTTTCTTACTTCTGAATTATTCCTACCTAGGCTATAAGATACACTATGCTATGGTGAGCCAGTAAAATGACAAGTCTGATAGTTTTGTAAGCATCTGTTACAGCGCTGCAAATGTAAATAGGAAAATATGTGTGAGAGATGCACACATCAGCTGCAGTTGTGACATACTTCTGTGCAGATAATAAGTAAAATTAAGACAGGTTTTAGACATATTATACTGAATACTTCATTAACCTGGTAACAGAAATCATCTAATTTCAGAAGCCACAAAGGGACTTATTACCTTGCAGTTATAACTCCTGCTTATTTGAATATAATGTGCACATTGCTTTATTAGATAACATAGTAAACCCTGTACTGTGCAGTGCTGTTATTTTCCTCTGCTCACACTGCCTAGACATGTTCAATTGAATTGATTAAGTAGTAACCAAATAAATAGTGAATATAGTAGATACTAAATTATTGATTACTCGCCTCACCCTTTAGTGCTTTCTAATCTTTGGTAAGTGGGGTTCAACTTTCAGTAAAGTGGCAAAGATGCTGGTAATTAGCCATAATTCTTACACCAACATGCAAGTAGTTGTTTAACTGCACTACTAAAGTGTGTGGGCATGTGTCCTTATTTTTTATGATGAACAGTTGATTTATTCCCAGCAAAACTTTAAGCCATGGTTCTATAACTAATAAAATTGGCATCTCAGACAGTCTTGTGAGTGCCTGTTGATGTATTGTGGGAGTTGCCTTGATGACAGGGAAGTACTGGCAAACATATAGTAAAATTGCACATAAATTAGCATAATAAAGTAGTTTAGATGTCATTCATTCTACCAAGAATTGTTTGAATTACAAATTTACAGACATAGGTTCCTAAGAAACACAAATCCTAAACGATATTCTGTATGCTACACATCTGGTTAAGGCAGGGATTTATAACATAAACTACCTTTAATCCTTCAGACATTGGTTGTATAGCTGAGTATTATGCAGCTGATATTTTTACTGAATATTGACAACTGTTTAAATAATAAGGTTATCAGTTTCTTAGTGAGATGGTTGGTAAAATGAGTTCACCTTGGAATTTCATCTTTATTTCTTTAAAATAAAGGGCCCATGAGAAAATGTCTTCATGGTCTGCTTTTGCTACTGCTTCAAGTAGTAAAATAAGACAGATTTGTAAATTGTAATTCTTGATGAGAAATTCAAGTAGAACACTAACTAAATAGATATGAGATAGACAGATTTCTTAAGGCACTGTTCAGCTGAATAGGTTTTGTATTTTTTAAAGTGTCATTACTTTTAACAATTTAATAACAAAGAAGGGAGTCTGCCTACTCTTGTATCTTGCTGCATGACACAGTCTTTGATAAACACTCTATTATAAAGGTTCTAAGGAACTGTGACTGTGCAGAACAGCTTCAGTAATGCTCTGTTTTGACTAGCATTTTGTTCAATATTCTGTGATGATATTTTCATAATATGAATTGATATTATAACTATGCATTAGTATTAAGACATTTATAAATTGCTTACCCACACGGCCACTTATCAGGACAAATTGCTTCTGTTTCATCATCAATGAGTGATCACTATGGTCTAATGTTGCCTTTCTTCATTTTTTCTTTTAATTTGTCACAACTATATTCATGGCTGGACATAAAATAAACTAAATCTGGTTATGCTTTTATTTGTCTCTAATTGAAAGCATGTGAGTGATACATAGAGATCATAGAGATTTATGACTTGTTCACTCAAACATATTTACATTATCATCTCTAGTGAACACAACTCTAAGGGTTCATTCTATGAAGTACATAGTTTTTGTAGTATGATTCAAGTGTTCTGAGTAGACTTGTCCTTATTTATCTTCACTTATTGATACATTTCTAAATCTACTTCACTCAGTTATAATATATTTTTAGTATGTAGGAGAGTATTTATCTGACATAATCATTAGTATATTGGCCATATCAGAATATTGGTGACTATTAATATGTATATATACTACTCTCAGGCTAAAGAGAACTAATGTTAAGCAACATTTACTGTGTTATAAATGAAATTTTACTTTATGAATGTTTAAGTAGTGCATGATAGGATGATTATATTCTGAAAAAGAAATCTAATCTAATCTAAAATTAAATTGTATTACCAAATCAATACTCATTTCCATACATTATGTTAATTCATTATTAATAGTTATATAGGGAAAATAATAACTAATATTGTTAAATCTCCAAGATAAGAGAAAAGTTGTACAGGAGCTTGAAAGGGGTTAGTTATTTTTTCTTTCTTTTTTCATGAGGGAAGTTATGGTAGGCAATCTGTTAGATTTCTTCTCATCTAGCAGATTGGAAGTGTATTTCACTTCATGTACATTAGAGGGTTTACAAAAATATTTATATACTTGTTGTTATACAAGTAATTTTGGCATTTTTCTATTTTTCTTTTTTTATTGGCCTGAACTAAACTCTAGTTTAAGTTATTTGAACAAAATGCAAATATTGACTACAATGAGAATTATTAACATAGTAGTTACACATTTTACATTTGGTATGGTATTACAAAATATAATACAAAAAAAATATGATGTAAAGTTAAATGATGAGAATGGACTTGACTATTTTATCTGTAAACACTAACGGTTTAAACAATCCAAGGAAAAGATCTAATTTATTAAGATATATGAAATTAAATAAACTACAAGTAGTATTTCTTCAAGAGACTCACTTCAAAACAAATTATACCTTTAGCGGGAATCCTAATGAATATATGATCTTATCTCACTCTTCATATAAGAAAAAGACTAGGGGAACTTAAATTTTTATGGAAAAAATGTCACTATGCCTCAAATCATTTACAAATATAAAGATAAAGAAGGACTCCTAGCCATAGTAATAGTAAAATATAACAATAGATTCTGAACATTAGTAAACATATATTGGTTTCCATGTATTGGGGTTGGGACAATAAAAAAAACACATGGATCTAATAACTAGACTATAAAAAGGAAATTTGATTTTGGGAGGTGACTTTAATTGTATATTGGATAAATCAGAGACCACAAGCAAAATAAATTTATGTGTAAGTTCTATAGGGAAGCTACTTAAGAAATGTGAAGAAAGTTTAAATCTAATTGATACATTTAGTTATAAGGAGAACAATTCATTATTATTTTCACACCAAGACCACAGATTTGGGACACATACAAGAATTGATACAATCTTCATATCTCAAGAGCTAAATTCAAAAATAATAAAATTTTCCATTATTCCTTGTCCCTTTTCAGACCACAATTCATTAATTCTCAAAATACATACAGATTATAAGAAATAAATTTTATGTCAAGAATTCCAGCTTACATTACAAAATTAAAACAATTTAAACCTTGGTTAGATTCAGAAATACAATTCTTTTTAGATGCAAACTACACTACTGAAATAAATGTAATTAATCTCTGCGATACCTTGAAAGCCTATCTAAATGGAAAAATTCTTTCATGGTATAAAACAAGCTAAAAGAGTGGGAATCAGAGTTATCTAACATCCAAAAACAAATTACAGATCTCATTATTAATTCATCTACTTACACACAAAATAATCATAAAAAAGCATTGGAAGACTTAAACAAAAGATATAATGAAATCCTAACTCACAAAACTAATATAGCTGTAGAAAGGTTAAAACTTAGTTCCTATGCAGTATCAACCAAACATATGCATAATTTAGCAATAAGATTTTAAAAATTTGATTGAAAATAATATTACAAGTATTATACATGAAGGAAGGAAAAAAAAACAAAAAGGTTTCGGATATAAATCATATACTAGATGCATTTAAACATTATTTCTCTGACCATTATAATGATAACTTCACATGTAACTAATACATCAAACTTAGACCTGAAATCAGTAAAGGTAAAGGCGATACCAGAAAAGTTAAAGTTAGACATTCAAAAACAAATATCTCTAAAAGAAATTACTCAAAAAATCAAGGAAAGTAAAAGTAATAAAATACTGGGCATTGATGGAATAATTAATGACTTGTATAACATATTTCCATCTTCAGTAATATCATTGTTTCACAAAACTTTGAATGAAATTCTAGCACAAAACACAACTCTAATTTCATGGAGATACTCCTTAATTACACCCATTCTAAAAGAAAACAAAGACCCTTTACAGTGTAGATCTTATAGGCCAATATTTTTACTTAACAATGATTATAAAATATTCATGTCAATATTAGCAGAATTAAAAAAAATCATTGACACACATAATAAATGAGGATCAAACAGGATTCATTTATAAAAGACACACACATGACAATATACAAAGAATTCTAACACTCATAGATTTTCTAAACAGAAACAACCAAGAAGCTCTAACAGTAGCTTTGGCTATAGAAAAAGCCTTTGATTCATTGAGCTGGGATTTTCTTTTTAAATTAAATTTCCTACTAATTTTATTATGCTAATAAAGAATATTTATAAAAATAATTTGGCTTATGTAAAACTTGGGCCATTTACCTCAAAGGCTATTGAAATAACCAAAGGTACAAAGCAGGGATGTCCAATGTCTCCCATCCTGTTTGCCTTAGGAATTGAATTATTTGCCTCATTAGTACGCCACAACTCTAATATATCAGGCATAGATGTATATGGTCAATTCAATTAAAAAATTATGTTATTTGCTGATGATGTTTTACTTACATTATCTGTCTCAGAGAAATCAGTACAAAAACTAGATTGGAAAAGTTTTATCATATTTCTGGCCTTTGATTTAACAAAGGAAAATCTAATTATATACATTTGAATAAAAAGAGAGAAATTACCTTAACTACAAATTGTGTGATAGGAAAACAAGTTCCCATAATAAAATATTTAGGAATAACACTATGTGATAATTTGGAATCTACTTTAGCCCCAAATTATAGCAACATAATTAATAAAATAAAAATGTTAATAGTAAGCTGGAATAAAATGTTCTTGAGATTTGAAGACAGATTGCAAATAATAAAAATGACAACACTTCCAAAAATTAATTACATTGCACAAGCTATTCCTATAGTACCTAACAAAAAAATCTTGAAATAAAAAATACAATTCTATTAAACTTTCTTTGGTAGTCAAAGAGAAATATAATAGCCTATACACATCATATTAGATCTTGGGAAATGGATGGAATTAAACTTTCAGATTTAGAATCATACATAAAGCATCCATATTAAGAACTATCATTAATTGGATAGATCCTAATTATTCTTCAACATGAAAAACATTGCCCACTATTATTTTTCTAAATGAAAATAAAATAATTAAAAATTGTATATTAAGTGAACAAAATAATAGGATGTGGCACATTTTGACTGTTAATATTCAATATAATATAACAAAACCAACAAACTGAAATTATATAAATAATATTTACAATTTATTCAGACGATTTATATATACTAATACGGATATTGAGATTTGGCTAGACTTGATAATACCCTTTAGCTCTAAAAAGAATTTCTTCAATAAAATTCATAATGTTATCTTAACTAGATGGGAGGGGAAAAACTTCACTTATTGGCAACATTGTTTAGAGAATCAAGTAGTATTAGACATTCAACAAATTCAGAATAAATATGATATTCCATCAGCAGATTGGTTGATACTACAAAGCATATTATCATATGTTAAGGATCTTAATAGTAAAATTATTAATTCTCCTTATAAAACTAGTCCAAATTTGATAAGTCTAACATCTGAAGTTATTTACTACAATTATAAATGAATGAATCTAATTTCAAAATTATACAAAATATTGATAACATATAGAGATCTGCTGTGATGACCCCTAACCAGGAAAAAGCCGAAAGAAGAAGAAGAAGAAGATTGATGGCATATAAAACTAACCCTAATGCAAGATATTGGAATTTCATAGCAAAAGGATATCACACTACTCTATCAACTGAGAATAAAACAAATATGGTATGTTCTGTTAACTTGACATTTAATTTACAAGTATGGAAAATATTTACAAGGAAATATATTCACAGGGCATTTATTACACCTGATAAACTAGCCAAATTCAATTCACTTGATAAATCCATTTGTTGGAGATGTTCTTTAAACTGTAAAGTTGATTGGTCTCATATATTTTTTGATTGTATTAATATAATACAATTCTGGGAAGAAATTATTATCTTTGTCCAAGCTATATTCACAGATACCTTTATTTTAACTAAATCTTTAGTCCTCTTAAATGTTAATGATACTATTGGAATGAATAAAAAAGATCTATACCTACTTTGGTCTATACTAGCTGTGGCAAGGAAATGTATAACTAAAAAGTGGAAGTCTTCACAAGAACCTACTCTGGAAGAATTCTTGAGACTGATGGCAGAAACAGCGACATTAGAAATCAAATCAAGGTGAAGGAATTGGGAATTTCACCTAAAACATGGACCAACAATCCTTGGGAAAAAAATGTAACTCTTATTGAGACATTAAAAATGAACCCTAAATAATTAATGTGTAACTTTATACTTTATTAATTGAATATTATAAATTCTTGTTACTAATTTCATATATTTTATTAATTTTTTCCCTCCTTTGTTCAGGTCAATTGTACATAGTGTATATAAAAGTTTGTAATACTTGTTTATTGATGATTGTATTGTTAAACTTTATATTATTTGGAAAATAAAAAAATATTTGAAAAAAAACCAAAGATATCATCTTTGTTATAAACCAAATCATTAATTTTTTTCCAAGAAATGCCAAGAGTCAAGGCAATTTTGCAAATGTTTCTGAGTACAGATGATTCTTGCACTTCTCTTTATGCAAGCTAGAAACAGATTGAAAACAACAAAAGAAAAACTTTGTGACATTGTTTTAATAACATGCATTTAGAACCTTTACAGTTACTATTCATAACAGAGTCAACTGAATCAGAACAGTCATACTTAAATACATTGGTTGACAGCACATGGTCTTTCCTACAATTAGTCAAACTCAAACTTCCACTCTTGTCTCAGATATTCAGTTAAGGTAGATCAGTTATCAGTACTGGAACAAATTTGCTAGACATCACTCTGGTTATTCTTAGCTCAGATTTGTTCATATGGCTCTCTGGAATACTGAATTCAGGTTGTCTCTCATCAGGAATGAGTTGGATATGTTACCTGTGATGTCAAACTACTGTTCCATTTTCAATTCAGACAACCTGAATATTTACAATGCTCTCTCACAAAGAAAAATCAAGGAACTAAAAAAAAACTACAACTGACTTCTCAAAGCTTTGTTACTTTTTTAATATCATGCAGGCTACAGAGGGGTGATTTTCACCTTGCATACAGAGCCTCAACAGACCCACGCCTCTCAGATCTATTGCATATCCACAAGCCCAGTGGTGGCATAAACACGCTCCCAAGAGATCATATTGTCCTCTAAAACATAAATAGAACATGGAAGGATAGATATTTATGTTAAGCACTGTTCTGGAAGAATAACTCCACTAGGGTTGCAGAATATTGTATCATAAAGACAAAAGCATAATCTGGGAGGGACAGATATGTATCTCAGAGAATGCCACTTCTTTGGCATTGTCTTACTCTCCACATAAAGCAAAGTACTTCCCTTACTCTTTTCAAATGTAATCTGCACAAATGGAAAGGAAATTACAAATTCACCTCGGGTTTATCACCATTATCCCATATGGACAGGGGTAACATATAAATGTTCCTGACTGGCTCTGGGTTATTTGTACTTAAATTACAAGGGCTAAACATTTCATGGGACTACAGGGCTAGGCTTCTGACCATTCTTATGAATTAACAGCCTAGTAAGTACTTATGAACCTATAAACTATCTGTGTAGAATAGACCAGCATTAATTTCAATTGCTGGAGATGTTCCCTCTCATTCAGCACCATACTCTGATCACTTTCTGATCTTACCTGAGTAGTATTTACAGGCCTCAGACCTTTCTACATGAATGTCATCGGTGTACTGTGTATGGTGCAACAATGCTAAGCACTAAAAACTCTTATGCTACTGACATTTTAATTTATTTATTTTTATTTATTTATTTGTCTTTGTTTACAAGGAAAGTCCAACTGGGTAATATCCATTTTCAGCGGAGGCCCAGGGAGGAAAAACTCCATTTGCTTACATTGCATTATACTAAATTCCAGTCAAACACAAAGTAGTTACATTTCTATTTACATTTATACACAAACAGTAGTTGCATTTCTATTTAAAGTTACACACAAACAGTAGTTACATTTCTGTTTACATTTATACACAAACAGTAGTTGCATTTCTATTTACAGTTACAGTTACACACAAACAGTAGTTACATTTCTATTTACATTTATATGCAAATAGTAGTTTAATTTCTATTTACAGTTACACACAAATAATAGTTGCATTTCTATTTACATTTATATGCAAACAGTAGTTACATTTCTCTTTACAGTTACATGCAAACAGTAGTTACATTTCTATTTACATTTATACACAAACAGTAGTTACATTTCTATTTACAGTTATTGACAAACAGTAGTTACATTTCTATTTGCATTTATACACAAATAGTAGTTACATTTCAATTTACAGTTATCCACACACAGTAGTTACATTTCTATTTGCATTTATGCACAGACAGTAGTTACATTTCTATTTACAGTTTTAAAAAAATCTGTAACTCAGGCAGTAAAGGGGACATGGTGCTCATGAACTCTTTGTTTCTAATTTGTTTAATGTTTGCTACTGTTATCTTGGTTTGCATTAAAAAGGTATGTATGCCCTCATCGGATTACGGGCAAGTATGGCAGGAAATAGTTGTTAGAATTCTTACTGGAAGCTGCCAAGGTCTAATGATCTAAAAGACAGTGTGTAAGACATATTTTTTAAAAATGCTACCCCTATTTTCACAGGATGCATTAGTCACTTTCCTTACCAGAATATGATTTCCCCTTAAGTTTATGTTACAGAACTACATAAGTGCACACACCTGTGCATTCTTTTTATCAAGTTTTAATTGCTCAGGTGTGTTATGCCCAATTACTATTTACTCTAAACAACTTGCAGTACTGTTGCATATGGGGTGCCATTAAAAGGGAGAAATATGGAACTGAAAATACACTTTAATGTATGGTTCCTGTTTTTTACTTGGTATGCTCTTGTACTTATACTATATGTAAGTAAAAGGGCTGGGGATGAGGGGAAGAAGTTTGCCATCTGCAAAATATGTCTTTTACTTTTACTGCATTTTTAGATACATTGAATGACATTGAGTGACACTTAGTTTTGATATGAGTACCCATATCCTCAATCTAATGCTATGGTGTGTTTTATACACGGGCAGTTTAATCACATGAACATATATGGCAAACTTAGGATATACTTTATATGTGGTTACTCCTTGCTTACATTTTTTGAATACTTCTTCTTTACAATTAGTACTAGAATATTAAAGCACAGGTTACCTAAATTCTCTGGTCAGCCATACATTAATTCTCATGTTTTACTCAGTTTTGGTTTCTAGTACAATTGCTGTTAGCCTTGATAGTGCATTTTTCAAGAATGTTCTACCTAGGATTAAAACTTGGCATGTCAGAGAAGCTTTAATTTAACATAAATACAGAGCTGAGATGTGAAAAAAATCAAGTAATTAAAAAATAAGTATTTTGCCAAACAGATTTGCATGGCAGGAAATATACCAAAATAGTCTTTCATGTCCCTGTTAAATAATGATATCCTTTTTAACCACAAACAAGAATGCAAACAAATGCAGTTATTATTACTTACTGCCTGATGATGAGTTTTATTTACTGAGGTAATCTGAAACTAAGCCAATTAAAATATCCTAACGTACTAGATTGCCTGTTTGCACTAATGGCCATTATTTCACGATGTGAAAATATTTGCTTGTTTTCATTAAATCACACAGTATTTTCATGTTGGTTTTTATTCCTTTCTTAATTATAACTATATTTAACTGTTTCGTATAACTGGTTTTGTGGAGCTGTCACTCAATGTGAAATATGTTGTTCTGCTATATATTTTACTGTCACTGTATGGTGACTGACCTTGAACTGTTACATTATTTGGTAATGCACAGAGCATAAGATGGGGCTTTAAATCATCCATGTGAGGTTGTTGATGGATTCAACTGTGAAATGTAGAATGAATTGCCTGATTAGCAAAGGACTATTTAGAACCCATTTATCTCCATTGTAAAACATTGTGCTATTCCAGTACTTTGATCCAGTCATTAGAAAATGTATTCATTAGTTTATTTATGCACAAACTTTACAGACTTTAATTTTCTTTGAGACATTTATATCATTTTATTGTTCAGTTTGCACTCTGTACTCAAATTAATGCTCTTTGTTTTCTGGTTTACTTGTTTTCCATCAGCCAATACGAGTACCTCTGTGTTCCCCTAAGAAAATTCAGAAACAGCATTTTTGTATCTACAGTTTCTGCTTGTTGAGTAGCTATTTTCAGTTATTAGGAATGCAGAATTGTCTGCAAATATAGAATGGGCTTGTCAGTTTGCAGTATATATTTATTATTGCAATAAACAAAGCTCCTGCAGTACAACTGTCTTGAGTATTTCCTTTCTTATTCTGCACAGATTATACTTCATGAAATAGCTTCACTTTCCATTTTCAACTTACATTTTCCATTAGTTTTCCTCAGACATCAAAGGAACTGAGTCTTGTCATCACTTACACCTGTCACTGCTCACCTTTAGACTGTACTTCATTTTTCAAGTAGGGCTAAGCCATTCAATCCAGGAAAGAACTTCCAAATATTCATCCAATCATCCAGTTTCTATTTGAAGGAAGATTGTGAGTCACACTGCTTGATTGGCAGCAGAAGTCTATACCAGAGTCCACTCCCCTGATTTTCCTTATTATTTATACTAAGAAATGGAATTCTAGTATTTTGTCAGCAGTGGCAATCTGAATTCACATAATGCACTACACTTTTTGTAATACATCTGGTTTGTAACAATAATGTTACAAAATCAGGCAGTACTGCAAACCTGCTTGAATAGCACAGATATACATTACCTCCTATTTTATGACATTTTGTCTGCATGGAGTTACTGTTATTTTCAAAGGCTTATGATTGCCTGTACCATGGTGTTCACAACTACCCACAATATTACCTACCTTCTCTCCATCTTCATTGCTTTTATTGGAGGTATGTAGCACCGCCTCTCATCGCTTGTCTACAGCAGCAATAAGGCAATTGATTGATTCATAGTAACCCACCGAAGTAAATGACAACGCACTAATAAAGATCACAAACATAAAGTTAACAACAGGAAACACTGGCTTTAAACAAACACAACAAACATATTTTTTTGCAGAAAGGCAAGCATCTTTGCACTATCTTTGAAGGAGCTACACTTTCTATACACCCACTTATCTAAATATACCATCTTTGGTTACATGGAGAATCTTCATTACTTAGGTTCAACTACCACAACAAACTGAAGAGTTGCACTGTGCAAGAAAAATGGAAGTGAACCAAAATGTTCAACCAGTCCTGTTGCAGTGTAAGATGGTTTGCAAAATATATGTATTTAACTAAAAATATTATTAATTGGTACATGCTCCTTGTTTTCTTCTTACAGTGGCCTTCCAGTCATCTATCTGGAACCCAAACAACTTTATCTTGCCTTCCAAAAAAAAAAAAGCTTTCTACTGCTACCCACATAAGTCAACTAGCATTGTCTTCATAGGTATAACTGGTCTTCTTTCGGCTTTTCCCAGTTAGGGGTCGCCACAGCGGAACTCCGGTCCGCTAATGATTGGCAGTTGATTTTTATGTACTGGCTTGCCAGGCCTGTCTCACAACCTTCAACGAAGGTACGCCCATTCACGCATGTCTCCACGCAGGTAATGGTCAAATAAACTAGCATTGTCTCTGTAGGTGTAACTGGTAATGGTCAAATAACTAGCATTTTCTAGATAGGTGTAACTGGTAATGGTCAAATAACTAGCATTGTCTCCATAGGTGTAACTGATAATGGTCAAATAACCCATCATTAGTCAATGGCTTTCATGTCAATAATCCTGTTGTCTTGACTATAACTAGTTGCACATAATCATATTGACCTTAACAACTACTTTGTTGCAATTTTCTGCTGTTTTTATTGCTTATCAGATGAGGAAGCATTTGCTTCATGTGTGACCCACAGCAAGGCATTTTTTCATACTACGGATAAGATACCACTCATTTATTTCCTTGAAAGTTGCCTTAAAAATAAGTGCACACAACTGCAATGCTAGATTCAGAAACAGCAAGTATTTGTGTTTTGGTTAAAGTAATGTTAACAAAGTTTATTACTGCACTATCTATTGGGATGGTTTACAACAACTTATCACCCATAGCACTACAGCCACATTAATCAGATTTTCTCTTTAACAATATAAATGATACTGACATGTACTGACTTGCCTGATTTTGACTACCTATGGAGCAGTATATACTTCACTATTTATTCATATATAAATGGGTCTATGTCAGATGATCAAGTTTTCAGAAACTCAGAATTCATATGGTTGAGATTATATGATCGGGTTTCCAAAAACTTGAACATAAAAAAAAAACATAAAAAAACCCTCACAAAAAATATACCTTTCTTACATTTTTGCAAGCCCCCTACACCCCACCATGCCTCCTGCACCCCCCACACCCCCTGCAACTTATATATAGCAACTTCAAGATCGCATTACAGTGAGGAAAAGGATAAATGTCACATTATACAATTCTTCCTCTAAAACGTGCACGCTGATTGGCCAGCCCAACCAGCATGCCCGTTGTAAATCCCTCAATATACTAATGGAAAAAGGTCTGGTCGCCCGGACTTTTTCCGTTAGTATAAAACACTGTCTCACTATGTTAAAAGAGTTTAACATAGTGACACAGGTTTAAAAAAAGCAACGCAGATCTCCGTTGCTTTTTTTAAAGCTGTCTCGCTATGTTAAACTCCTTTAACATAGCGACACAGTGTGTAAAAAGCAACGGAGATCTTGCGATCTCCGTTGCTTTTTTTTTTAAACCTGTCTCGCTATATTAAATGGGTTTAACATAGCGAGACAGCTTTAAAATAAGTAACGGAGATCTCTGTTGCTTATTTTAAAGCTGTCTCGCTATGTTAAACCCATTTAACATAGCAAAACAGTAAAAAGCAACGGAGATCTTGCGTTCTCTGTTGCTTTTGCCCACAGCTGTGATGTACTGCGTAGGCATGCGCAGTACATCAGAACTGCCGCGGAATACCAGACAGCTGCGGAAGGGCAGCAAAGAGGCATTATACAATGCCATTATTTAAGAAAAGTAATTATTTCTTTTCTTAAATAATGTCATTGTATAATAGCAATAACCCACTTCTGGGTGTGGGTAATGCGGGATTTAACCACGGTTGTTTTTGTATGGTCCCTCGGGCTTCGCCCTCGGGACCAAACCACGCCAACCATGGTTAAATCCCGCATTACCTACACCCAGGCGTGGGTTATTGCTATAATCCTCCCTGTACCGCAATCTCCATTCAAAAGCTTTGAGTTTTCAAAAACGTGATCATATGGTTTCGCCCAACTCGATCAAAAAAAAAAAAAATATATATATATATATATATATATATATATATCATGAAATCCATTCGGTTTGTCAGATGTTTGCCAAATGTTTCTTTCACTGAAGTAGTGATTTCATGGCTTGTTTTGTTGAATTACTGTTTCATTAAAAACTGTTTCAGTACCTATGTGTGTAGATCACAGTTCTGTAGAGATTAGAGTTTTGCTTTCTCTCCCACTGGTGTACAATCTCAGAGTTAGTATATTTGAGCTTGCAGGAAATGGGGGGGCATAGCCTCAGTACATATGGGATGCAGGGGATTACCCCTTGTGTAAATGTTCCCTGCAATTCAAAAATACTTAACGTAATTCAGAAGCCTTAACTCAGAAAGTTTGCATGTCACAATAAGCCTTTCAAATTCACAGAGTACTCTAACTCTAAGGTTTTACCTTTTGCATACAGCCATCTTTCATATGAAGCTACTTGTTAATGAAGCAATCTGGGGTGTTTCTAATTCATATTGGCCAGATATTCTCTGTCAGAAATGTCCATGGCTCCCTGTTTGCTCAGAGAATCACTCACCTGAGTCAAATTTTGCTCTAGCAGGAAAACGTGACCACTGTCAAAACACATCGGTCACTTAGTCACTCCTATAGGAGCGCTTGCAGTACAGGTAAGTTTAGCAAAGACATGGGGTTGAAGTGTGTGCTAGTGTGTACATGTGTATGTACATGTGTCTGTGCGTCTGTAAGGGCAAGAAAGAGGATAGATGAATGTACTTGTAAGTGCATGTCTGCCTGAATATTCACACTAAGTGGGATAGAAAGGGAATTGACAGCCTGGTGGTGTATGTGCATGTGCTGGAGCATGTATGCAGGTAAATGCGTTAGTGTTTCCATGTGTGTGTGTGTGCGTGCATAGCAGTGTGTCTGTGTGAATATCTGGAGAGTGCACATGCATGTATGAACGGATGATGGAATATGTGTATGTGAGTGCAAGGGATGCTTTTGGTAAAGGGATGCATCGACCATGAGGAAAACACTGTTGTTGTTGTGTCTTTCAACTTTTTCCGGTTAGGGGTCACCACAGCAGAACTCCGGTCTGCTAATGATTGGCAGTAGATATTTTACGTGCCGAGTTGCCAGCTCTGATGCACAACCTTCAACAAAGGTACACCCATTCACGCAGGTCTCCACGCAGAAGACGCTCTAGCTGAGAATCGAACCGGACAGCGTCTTACTGTGAGGCGACAACGCTACTGTAGCACCACCACCGCAGTTTTCTGACAGCTGATTCAGATACATAAACACCTCTGTGAAAAACCTCAACAGTCTGAAAACTCATGCCTTACAGGAAAAAAACTAGCAGTGTCCCTGTTGAAGTATCATGTTCTCCAAAGAATATAGTGGTGGAGTGATCCTTTGCAGTATCATTCAACAGAAAGATAGTTAAAAATGAAAGTAGGACTGTCAAGACCTTTTCTTTTCTGAAGACATCTCTTTATTTGTAAATAGTACTTTACATGCAGATGAGCACTGCTCAGATAATATGTTAAACTTTGTAAAAACATGCACTTATTTCAACTGTTCAGAAAGGGGGCCTTCTTTGAGATATGTCCGTCCTCAGGAGTAGTGTCATAGGTGGGGGATGGATCACCACTGGAGGCGTGGTCTAAAACACTGCCTTGCCAAACAAGTCTTACCTGTTTTCAAAGACTTAATAGCTTTGGTTTAATTGCATTTAATGATAAATAACAAATCTACTCAAAAAATCTAAAACATGAGTACAGCAAATCAAGTCCATTTAAAAAAAAAACTTGTGTATTAATCTATCACCTTCTTCACTATAATTATTATAGCAATAACCCACGCCTGGGTGTGGGTAATGCTGGATTTACCCACGGTTGGTGTGGTTTGGTCGCCCGAGGGACCAAACAAAGACAACCGTGGGTAAATCCAGCATTAACCACACCCAGAAGTGGGTTATTGCTATTATACAATGACATTATTTAAGAAAAGAAATAATTACTTTTCTTAAATAATGGCATTGTATAATGCCTCTTTGCTGCCCTTCCGCAGCTGTCTGGTGTTCCGCGGCAGTTCTGATGTACTGCGCATG
The DNA here is from genome assembly GCF_019279795.1 of Protopterus annectens. Lineage (NCBI taxonomy): Eukaryota > Metazoa > Chordata > Ceratodontiformes > Protopteridae > Protopterus > Protopterus annectens. The sequence continues at coordinate 1,779,529,615 of NC_056725.1, read as the reverse complement.
CCCACGCAGTACATCAGAGCTGTGGGCAAAAGCAACGGAGAATGCAAGATCTCCGTTGCTTTTATCCGCTATGTTAAATGGGTTTAACATAGCGAGACAGTTTAAAATAAGCAACGGAGAGCTCCGTTGCTTATTTTAAAGCTGTCTCGCTATGTTAAACTCATTTAACATAGCGAGACAGGTTTAAAAAAAAAGCAACGGAGATCGCAAGATCTCCGTTGCTTTTTACACACTGTGTCGCTATGTTAAAGGAGTTTAACATAGCGAGACAGGTTTAAAAAAAGCAACAGAGATC